>NW_025228082.1:138650-142058 GCF_018294505.1 Triticum aestivum
GCGTCGGGTCTACACGGAGGGGATCTTGCTGTGGGTCTGGCCCGGATTTTGCTCCAAAGTGTTCATATGGGCTGACCTAACACAACCGGGTGGGGACCTCCACTGGTCAAATCCCGTCCGTGCAAAGTCAAAGGGCTAGATCCTGTGGTCAAACTCTACAGGGTTAGGCGGGACGGGGGCACTGGGGGGGGGGGTAGCAATGCCACCGAAGCATCGCACCGGGCCCTCATACATGCGGGGTGGTGTGGTGGCATGTCCGAAGAGGCAGGACGCATCTCCGGGGCGTGGCCCCCCCTCACGGACGCTGATGACACGGTAGTAGACGTTCTGCGGTAACGATGCGGCGTCAATATTACTAAATACTCGGAGCGCGATAAAATCATGAGTTTTTTTGCACGACGTGGGCACATGTGCTATAGGAACGATGGTATTTTTTCATAATTTTTGGTGATGGAGAAGTATCCGAAAAATTCCCTCTATGCGGAATGCCCTTCGCGCGTCTACGGCTGTGGCCGGCGGCCTCCGGGGCTAGCATGCCGCCAAATCTTGCGTAGGCGGCCTCTCACAAGTCTGGAAGTGTTGTGGCGGTTGTAAACGCCCGGCACGCGTGTCCGGGGTGTGCCACCCCTCACGGACGGCGCCGCCATCGGCACCTGGAGGGGGGAAACGGACGCGTCGGGTCTACACGAAGCGGATCTTGCTATGGGTCTGGCCCGGATGTTGCTCCAAAGTGTTCCTATGGGCTGAACTAACACAACCGGGTGGGGAGGTCCACTGGTCAAAGCCCGTCCGTGCAAAGTCAAAGGGCTAGATCCCGTGGTCAAACGCTACAGGGTTAGGCGAGACGGGGGCACTAGGGGGTAGCAATGCCATCGGAGCATCGCACCGGGCCCTCATACATGCGGGGTGGTGTGGTGGAATGTCCGAAGAGGCGGGACGCGTCTCCGGGGCGTGCCCCCCCCCTCAAGGACGGCTATGACAAGTAGTAGACGTTCTGCGGTAACGATGCGGTGTCAATATTACTAAATACTCGGAGTGTGATAAAATCATGAGTTTTTTGGCACGACGTGGGCACATGTGCTATAGGAACGATGGTATTTTTTCATAATTTTTGGTGATGGAGAAGTATCCGAAAAATGCCCTCTACGCGGATTGCCCTTCGCGCGTCTACGGCTATGGCCGGCAGCCTCCGGGGCTAGCATGCCGCCAAATCTTGTGTAGGCGGCCTCTCACAAGTCTGGAAGTGTTGTGGTGATTGCAAACGCCCGGCACGCGTGTCCGGGGTGTGCCCCCCCTCACGGACGGTGCTGCCGCCGGCACCTGGAGGGGGAAAACGGACGCGTCGGGTCTACACGGAGGGGATCTTGCTGTGGGTCTGGCCCGGATGTTGCTCCAAAGTGTTCCTATGGGCTGACTTAACACAACCGGGTGGGGAGGTTCACTGGCCAAAGCCCGTCTGTGCAAAGTCAATGGGCTAGATCCCGTGGTCAAACGCTATAGGGTTAGGCGGGACGGGGGCACTGGGGGGTAGCAATGCCACCAGAGCATCGCACCGGGCCCTCATACATGCGGGGTGGTGTGGTGGCACATCCGAAGAGGCGGTACGCGACTCCGGGGCGTGGCCCCCCCTCACGGACGGCGATGACACGGTAGTAGACGTTCTGCGGTAACGATGCAGCGACAATATTACTAAATACTCGGAGTGCGATAAAATCATGAGTTTTTTTGCATGACATGGGCACATGTGCTATAGGAATGATGGTATTTTTTCATAATTTTTGGTGATGGAGAAGTATCCGAAAAATTCCCTCTACGCGGATTGCCCTTCGCGCGTCTACGGCTGTGGCCGGCGGCCTTCGGGGGCTAGCATGCCGCCAAATCTTGCGTAGGCGGCTCTCACAAGTCTGGAAGTATTGTGGCGGTTCTAAATGCCCGGCACACGTGTCCGGGGTGTGCCCCCCTCACGGACGGTGCCGCCGCCGGTACCTGGAGGGGGGAAACGGACGCGTTGGGTCTACACGGAGGGGATCTTGCTGTGGGTCTGGCCCGGATGTTGCTCCAAAGTGTTCCTATGGGCTGACCTAACACAACCGGGTGGGGAGGTCCACTTGTCAAAGCCCGTCTGTGCAAAGTCAAAGGGCTAGATCCCGTGGTCAAACGCTACAGGGTTAGGCGGGACGGGGGCATTGGGGGGTAGCAATGCCACCGGAGCGTCGCAACGGGCCCTCATACATGCGGGGGTGGTGTGGTGGCATGTCCGAAGAGACGGGACGCGTCTCCGGGGCGTGGCCCCCCCTCACGGATGACGATGACACGGTAGTAGACACTCTGCGGTAACGATGCGGCGTCAATATTACTAAATACTCGGAGCGTGATAAAATCATGAGTTTTTTTGCACGACGTGGGCACATGTGCTATAGGAACGATGGTATTTTTTCATAACTTTTGGTGATGAAAAAGTATCCGAAAAATTCCATCTACGCGGATTGCTCTTCGCGCGTCTACGGGTGTGGCCGGCGGCCTCCGGGGGCTAGCATGCCGCCAAATCTAGCGTAGGCGGCCTCTCACAAGTCTGGAAGTGTTGTGGCGGTTGCAAACGCCCGGCACGCGTGTCCGGGGTGTGCCCCCCCTCACGGACGGCGGCGCCGCCGGCACCTGGAGGGGGGAAACGGACGCGTCGGGTCTACACGGAGGGGATCTTGCTGTGGGTCTGGCCCGGATGTTGCTCCAAAGTGTTCCTATGGGCTGACCTAACACAACCGGGTGGGGAGGTCCACTGGTCAAAGCCCGTCCATGCAAAGTCAAAGGGCTAGATCCCGTGGTCAAACGCTACAGGGTTAGGCGGGACGGGGGCACTAGGGGGTAGCAATGCCACCGGAGCGTCACATCGGGCCCTCATACATGCGGGGTGGTGTGGTGGCATGTCCGAAGAGGCGGGACGCGTCTCCGGGGCGTGGCCCCCCCTCACGGACGGCGATGACACGGTAGTAGACGTTCTGCGATAACGATGCAACGTCAATATTACTAACTACTCGGAGCGCGATAAAATCATGAGTTTTTTGCACGACATGGGCACATGTGCTATAGGAACGATGGTATTTTTCAGAATGTTTGGTGATGGAGAAGTATCCGAAAAATTCCCTCTACGCGGATTGCCCTTCGCGCGTCTACGGCTGTGGCCGGCGGCCTCCGGGGGCTAGCATGCCGCCAAATCTTGCGTAGGCGGCCTCTCACAAGTCTGGAAGTGTTGTAGCGGTTGCAAACGCCCGGCACGCGAGTCCGGGGTGTGCCCCCCCTCACGGACGGTGCCGCCGCCGGCACCTGGAGGGGGGAAACGGACGCGTCGAGTCTACACGGAGGGGATCTTGCTATGGGTCTGGCCCGGATGTTGCTCCAAAGTGTTCCTAT
>NW_025228082.1:142647-147909 GCF_018294505.1 Triticum aestivum
ATCACATCGGGCCCTCATACATGCGGGGTGGTGTGGTGGCATGTCTGAAGAGGCGGGACGCGTCTCCGGGGCGTGGCCCACCCTCACGGATGGCGATGACACGGTAGTAGACGTTCTGCGATAACGATGCGGCGTCAATATTACTAAATACTCGGAGCGCGATAAAATCATGAGTTTTTTTGCATGACATGGGCACATGTGCTATAGGAACGATGGTATTTTTTTCATAATTTTTGGTGATGGAGAAGTATCCGAAAAATTGCCTCTACGCGGATTGCCCTTCGCGCGTCTACGGCTGTGGCCGGCGGACTTCGGGGGCTAGCATGCCGCCAAATCTTGCGTAGGCGGCTCTCACAAGTCTGGAAGTATTGTGGCGGTTGCAAACGCCCGACACATGTGTCCGGGGTGTGCCCCCCTCATGGACGGCGCCGCCGTCGGCACTTGGAGGGGGGAAACGGACGCGTCGGGTCTACACGGAGGGGATCTTGCTGTGGCTCTAGCCCGGATGTTGCTCCAAAGTGTTCCTATGGGCTATCCTAACACAACCGGGTGGAGAGGTCCACTGGTCAAAGCCCGTATGTGCAAAGTCAAAGGGCTAGATCCCGTGGTCAAACGCTACAGGGTTAGGCGGGACGGGGGCATTGGGGGGGTAGCAATGCCACCGGAGCGTCGCACCGGGCCCTCATACATGCGGGGTGGTGTGGTGGCATGTCCGAAGAGGCGGGACGCGTCTCCGGGGCGTGGACCCCCCTCACGGATGACGATGACACGGTAGTAGACATTCCGCGGTAACGATGCGGCGTCAATATTAACAAATACTCGGAGCACGATAAAATCATGAGTTTTTTTGCACGACGTGGGCACATGTGCTATAGGAACGATGGTATTTTTTCATAACTTTTGGTGATGGAGAAGTATCCGAAAAATTCCATCTACGCGGATTGCCCTTCGCGCGTCTACGGGTGTGGCCGGCGGCCTCCGGGGGCGAGCATGCCGCCAAATCTTGTGTAGGCGGCCTCTCACAAGTCTGGAAGTGTTGTGGCGGTTGCAAACGCCCGGCACGCGTGTCCGGGGTGTGCCCCCGCTGACGGACGGCGCCACCGCCGGCACCTGGAGGAGGGAAACGGACGCGTCGGGTCTACACGGAGGGGATCTTGCTGTGGGTCTGGCCCGGATGTTGCTCCAAAGTGTTCCTATGGGCTGACCTAACACAACCGGGTGTGGAGGTCCACTGGTCAAAGCCCGTCCGTGCAAAGTCAAAGGGCTAGATCCCGTGGTCAAACGCTATAGGGTTAGGCGGGACGGGGGCACTGGGGGTAGCAATGCCACCGGAGCGTCACATCGAGCCCTCATACATGCGGGGTGGTGTGGTGGCATGTCCGAAGAGGCGGGACGCGTCTCCGGGGCGTGGCCCCCCCTCACGGACGGCGATGACACGGTAGTAGACATTCTGCGATAACGATGCGGCGTCAATATTACTAAATACTCGGAGCGCGATAAAATCATGAGTTTTTTGCACGACATGGGCACATGTGCTATAGGAATGATGGTATTTTTTAGAATGTTTGGTGATGGAGAAGTATCCGAAAAATTCCCTCTACGCGGATTGCCCTTCGCGCGTCTACGGCTGTGGCCGGCGGCCTCCGGGGGCTAGCATGCCGCCAAATCTTGCGTAGGCAGCCTCTCACAAGTCTGGAAGTGTTGTGGCAGTTGCAAATGCCCAGCACGCGTGTCCGGGGTGTGCCCCCCCTCACGGACGGCGCCGCCGCCGGCACCTGGAGGGGGGAAACGGACGCGTCGGGTCTACAGGGAGGGGATCTTGCTATGGGTCTGGCACGGATGTTGCTCCAAAGTGTTCCTATGGGCTGACCTAACACAATCGGGTGGGGAGGTCCACTGGTCAAAGCCCGTCCGTGCAAAGTCAAAGGGCTAGATCCCGTGGTCAAACGCTACAGGGTTAGGCGGGACGGGGGCACTGGGGGGGGGGGGTAGCAATGCCACCGGAGCATCGCACCGGGCCCTCATACATGCGTGGTGGTGTGGTGGCATGTCCGAAGAGGCGGGACGCGTCTCCGGGGCGTGGCCACCCTCACGGACGGCGATGACATGGTAGTAGACGTTGTTCGGTAACGATGCGGCGTCAATATTACTAAATACTCGGAGCACGATAAAATCATGAGTTTTTTTTCACGACGTGGGCACATGTGCTATAGGAACGATGGTATTTTTTCATAATTTTTGGTGATGGAGAAGTATCCAAAAAATTCCCTCTACGCGGATTGCCCTTCGCGCGTCTACGGCTCTAGCCGGCGGCCTCCGGGGGCTAGCATGCCGCCAAATCTTGCGTAGGCGGCCTCTCACAAGTCTGGAAGTCTTGTGGCGGTTGCAAACGCCCGGCACGCGTGTCCGAGGTGTGCCCCCCTCATGGACGGCGCCGCCGCTGGCACCTGGAGGGGGGAAACGGACGAGTCGGGTCTACACGGAGGGGATCTTGCTGTGGGTCTGGCCCGGATGTTGCTCCAAAGTGTTCCTATGGGCTGACCTAACACAACCGGGTGGGGAGGTCCACTGGTCAAAGCCCGTCCGTGCAAAGTCAAAGGGCTAGATCCCGTGGTCAAACGCTACAGGGTTAGGCGGGACGGGGGCACTGGGGGGTAGCAATGCCACCTGAGCTTCACATCGGGCCCTCATATATGCGGTGTGGTGTGGTGGCATGTCTGAAGAGGCGGGACGCGTCTCCCGGGCATGGCCCCCCCTCACGGACGGCGATGACACGGTAGTAGACGTTCTGCGGTAGCGATGCGGCGTCAATATTACTAAATACTCGGAGCGCGATAAAATCATGAGTTTTTTGCACGACGTGGGCACATGTGCTATAGGAATGATGGTATTTTTTCAGAATGTTTGGTGATGGATAAGTATCCGAAAAATTCCCTCTACGCGGACTGCCCTTCGCGCGTCTACGGCTGTGGCCGGCGGCCTCCGGGGGCTAGCATGCCGCCAAATCTTGCGTAGGCGGCCTCTCACAAGTCTGGAAGTGTTGTGGCAGATGCAAACGCCCGGCACGCGTGTTCGGGGTGTGCCCCCCCTCACGGACGGCGCCGCCACCGGCACGTGGAGGGGGAAACGGACGCGTCGGGTCTACACGGAGGGGATCTTGCTATGGGTCTGGCCCGGATGTTGCTCCAAAGTGTTCCTATGGGCTGACCTAACACAACCTGGTGGGAAGGTCCACGGGTCAAAGCCCGTCCGTGCAAAGTCAAAGGGCTAGATCCCGTGGTCAAACGCTACAGGGTTAGGCGGGACGGGGGCACTGGGGGGTAGCAATGCCACCGGAGCGTCGCACCGGGCCCTCATACATGTGTGGTGGTGTGGTGGCATGTCCGAAGAGGCGGGACGCGTCTCCGGGGCGTGGCCCCCCTCACGGACCGCGATGACATGGTAGTAGACGTTCTGCGGTAGCGATGCAGCGTCAATATTACTAAATACTCGGAGCGCGATAAAATCATGAGCTTTTTTCACGACGTGGGCACATGTGCTATAGGAACGATGGTATTTTTTCATAATTTTTGGTGATGGAGAAGTATCCGAAAAATCCCCTCTATGCGGATTGCCCTTCGCGCGTCTACGGCTGTGGCCGGCGGCCTCCGAGGGCTAGCATGCCGCCAAATCTTGCGTAGGCGGCCTCTCACAAGTCTGGAAGTCTTGTGGCGGTTGCAAACGCCCGGCACGCGTGTCCGAGGTGTGCCCCCCTCATGGACGGCGCCGCCGCTGGCACCTGGAGGGGGGAAACGGACGAGTCGGGTCTACGCGGAGGGGATCTTGCTGTGGGTCTGGCCCGGATGTTGCTCCAAAGTGTTCCTATGGGCTGACCTAACACAACCGGGTGGGGAGGTCCACTGGTCAAAGCCCGTCCGTGCAAAGTCAAAGGGCTAGATCCCGTGGTCAAACGCTACAGGGTTAGGCGGGACGGGGGCACTGGGGGGTAGCAATGCCACCTGAGCTTCACATCGGGCCCTCATATATGCGGGGTGGTGTGGTGGCATGTCCGAAGAGGCGGGACGCGTCTCCCGGGCGTGGGCCCCCCTCACGGACGGCGATGACACGGTAGTAGACGTTCTGTGGTAGCGATGCGGCGTCAATATTACTAAATACTCGGAGCGCGATAAAATCATGAGTTTTTTGCACGACGTGGGCACATGTGCTATAGGAATGATGGTATTTTTTCCGAATGTTTGGTGATGGAGAAGTATCCGAAAAATTCCCTCTACGCGGACTGCCCTTCGCGCGTCTACGGCTGTGGCCGGCGGCCTCCGGGGGCTAGCATGCCGCCAAATCTTGCGTAGGCGGCCTCTCACAAGTCTGGAAGTGTTGTGGCAGATGCAAACGCCGGGCACGCGTGTCCGGGGTGTGCCCCTCCTCTCGGACGGCGCCGCCGCCGGCACGTGGAGGGGGAAACGGACGTGTCGGGTCTACACGGAGGGGATCTTGCTATGGGTCTGGCCCGGATGTTGCTCCAAAGTGTTCCTATGGGCTGACCTAACACAACCGGGTGGGAAGGTCCACGGGTCAAAGCCCGTCCGTGCAAAGTCAAAGAGCTAGATCCCGTGGTCAAACGCTACAGGGTTAGGCGGGACGGGGGCACTGGGGGGAGGGGGGTAGCAATGCCACCGGAGCGTCGCACCGGGCCCTCATACATGTGTGGTGGTGTGGTGGCATTTCCGAAGAGGCGGGACGCGTCTCCGGGGCGTGGCCCCCCTCACGGACGGCGATGACATAGTAGTAGACGTTCTGCGGTAATGATGCGGCGTCAATATTACTAAATACTCAGAGCGCGATAAAATCATGAGTTTTTTTCACGACGTGGGCACATGTGCTATAGGAACGATGGTATTTTTTCATAATTTTTGGTGATGGAGAAGTATCCGAAAAATTCCCTCTACGCGGATTGCCCTTCGCGCGTCTACGGCTGTGGCCGGCGGCCTCCGGGGGCAAGCATGCCACCAAATCTTGCGTAGGCGGCCTCTCACAAGTCTGGAAGTGTTGTGGCGGTTGCAAACGCCCGGCACGCGTGTCCGGGGTGTGCCCCCCCCTCACGGACGGCGCCGCCGCGGGCACCTGGAGGGGGAAACGGACGCGTCGGGTCTACACGGAGGGGATCTTGCTGTGGGTCTGGCCCGGATGTTGCTCCAAAGTGTTCATATGGGCTGACCTAACACAACCGGGTGGGGACGTCCACTGGTCAAATCCCGTCCGTGCAAA
>NW_025228082.1:148076-148704 GCF_018294505.1 Triticum aestivum
ACCGGGCCCTCATACATGCGGGGTGGTGTGGTGGCATGTCCGAAGAGGCGGGACGCGTCTCCGGGGCGTGGCCCCCCCTCACGGACGGCGATGACATGGTAGTAGATGTTCTGCGGTAACGATGCGGCGTCAATATTACTAAATACTCGGAGCATGATAAAATCATGAGTTTTTTTCACGACGTGGGCACATGTGCTTTAGGAACGATGGTATTTTTTCATAATTTTTGGTGATGGAGAAGTATCCGAAAAATTCCCTCTACGCGGATTTCCCTTCGCGCGTCTACGGCTGTGGCCGGCGGCCTCCGGGGGCGAGCATGCCGCCAAATCTTGTGTAGGCGGCCTCTCACAAGTCTGGAAGTGCTGTGGCGGTTGCAAACGCCCGGCACGCGTGTCCGGGGTGTGCCCCCCCCTGACGGACGGCGCCGCCGCCGGCACCTGGAGGGGGGAAACGGATGCGTCGGGTCTACACGGAGGGGATCTTGCTGTGGGTCTGGCCCGGATTTTGCTCCAAAGTGTTCATATGGGCTGACCTAACACAACCGGGTGGGGACATCCACTGGTCAAATCCCGTCCGTGCAAAGTCAAAGGGCTAGATCCTGTGGTCAAACTCTACAGGGTTAGGCGGG
>NW_025228082.1:148820-155405 GCF_018294505.1 Triticum aestivum
GTGGTGTGGTGGCATGTCCGAAGAGGCAGGACGCATCTCCGGGGCGTGGCCCCCCCTCACGGACGCTGATGACACGGTAGTAGACGTTCTGCGGTAACGATGCGGCGTCAATATTACTAAATACTCGGAGCGCGATAAAATCATGAGTTTTTTTGCGCGACGTGGGCACATGTGCTATAGGAACGATGGTATTTTTTCATAATTTTTGGTGACGGAGAAGTATCCGAAAAATTCCCTCTATGCGGAATGCCCGTCGCGCGTCTACGGCTGTGGCCGGCGGCCTCCGGGGCTAGCATGCCGCCAAATCTTGCGTAGGCGGCTTCTCACAAGTCTGGAAGTGTTGTGGCGGTTGTAAACGCCCGGCACGCGTGTCCGGGGTGTGCCACCCCTCACGGACGGCGCCGCCATCGGCACCTGGAGGGGGGAAACGGACGCGTCGGGTCTACACGAAGGGGATCTTGCTATGGGTCTGGCCCGGATGTTGCTCCAAAGTGTTCCTATGGGCTGAACTAACACAACCGGGTGGGGAGGTCCACTGGTCAAAGCCCGTCCGTGCAAAGTCAAAGGGCTAGATCCCGTGGTCAAACGCTACAGGGTTAGGCGAGACGGGGGCACTAGGGGGTAGCAATGCCATCGGAGCATCGCACCGGGCCCTCATACATGCGGGGTGGTGTGGTGGAATGTCCGAAGAGGCGGGACGCGTCTCCGGGGCGTGCCCCCCCCCCCTCAAGGACGGCGATGACAAGGTAGTAGACGTTCTGCGGTAACGATGCGGTGTCAATATTACTAAATACTCGGAGCGTGATAAAATCATGAGTTTTTTTGCACGACGTGGGCACATGTGCTATAGGAACGATGGTATTTTTTCATAATTTTTGGTGATGGAGAAGTATCCGAAAAATGCCCTCTACGCGGATTGCCCTCCGCGCGTCTACGGCTATGGCCGGCAGCCTCCGGGGCTAGCATGCCGCCAAATCTTGTGTAGGCGGCCTCTCACAAGTCTGGAAGTGTTGTGGTGGTTGCAAACGCCCGGCACGCGTGTCCGGGGTGTGCCCCCCCTCACGGACGGCGCTGCCGCCGGCACTTGGAGGGGGAAAACGGACGCGTCGGGTCTACACGGAGGGGATCTTGCTGTGGGTCTGGCCCGGATGTTGCTCCAAAGTGTTCCTATGGGCTGTTAACACAACCGGGTGGGGAGGTTCACTGGCCAAAGCCCGTCTGTGCAAAGTCAATGGGCTAGATCCCATAGTCAAACGCTATAGGGTTAGGCGGGACGGGGGCACTGGGGGTAGCAATGCCACCGGAGCATCGCACCGGGCCCTCATACATGCGGGGTGGTGTGGTGGCACATCCGAAGAGGCGGTACGCGACTCCGGGGCGTGGCCCCCCCTCACAGACGGCGATGACACGGTAGTAGACGTTCTGCGGTAACGATGCAGCGACAATATTACTAAATACTCGGAGTGCGATAAAATCATGAGTTTTTTTGCATGACATGGGCACATGTGCTATAGGAATGATGGTATTTTTTCATAATTTTTGGTGATGGAGAAGTATCCGAAAAATTCCCTCTACGCGGATTGCCCTTCGCGCGTCTACGGCTGTGGCCGGCGGCCTTCGGGGGCTAGCATGCCGCCAAATCTTGCGTAGGCGGCTCTCACAAGTCTGGAAGTATTGTGGCGGTTCTAAACGCCCGGCACACGTGTCCGGGGTGTGCCCCCCTCACGGACGGTGCCGCCGCCGGTACCTGGAGGGGGGAAACGGACGCGTTGGGTCTACACGGAGGGGATCTTGCTGTGGGTCTGGCCCGGATGTTGCTCCAAAGTGTTCCTATGGGCTGACCTAACACAACCGGGTGGGGAGGTCCACTGGTCAAAGCCCGTCTGTGCAAAGTCAAAGGGCTAGATCCCGTGGTCAAACGCTACAGGGTTAGGCGGGACGGGGGCATTGGGGGGTAGCAATGCCACCGGAGCGTCGCACCGGGCCCTCATACATGCGGGGGTGGTGTGGTGGCATGTCCGAAGAGACGGGACGCGTCTCCGGGGCGTGCCCCCCCCTCACGGATGACGATGACACGGTAGTAGACACTCTGCGGTAACGATGCGGCGTCAATATTACTAAATACTCGGAGCGTGATAAAATCATGAGTTTTTTTTGCACGACGTGGGCACATGTGCTATAGGAACGATGGTATTTTTTCATAACTTTTGGTGATGAAAAAGTATCCGAAAAATTCCATCTACGCGGATTGCTCTTCGCGCGTCTACGGGTGTGGCCGGCGGCCTCCGGGGGCTAGCATGCCGCCAAATCTAGCGTAGGCGGCCTCTCACAAGTCTGGAAGTCTTGTGGCGGTTGCAAACGCCCGGCACGCGTGTCCGGGGTGTGCCCCCCCTCACGGACGGCGCCGCCGCCGGCACCTGGAGGGGGGAAACGGACGCGTCGGGTCTACACGGAGGGGATCTTGCTGTGGGTCTGGCCCGGATGTTGCTCCAAAGTGTTCCTATGGGCTGACCTAACACAACCGGGTGGGGAGGTCCACTGGTCAAAGCCCGTCCGTGCAAAGTCAAAGGGCTAGATCCCGTGGTCAAACGCTACAGGGTTAGGCGGGACGGGGGCACTAGGGGGTAGCAATGCCACCGGAGCGTCACATCGGGCCCTCATACATGCGGGGTGGTGTGGTGGCATGTCCGAAGAGGCGGGACGCGTCTCCGGGGCGTGGCCCCCCCTCACGGACGGCGATGACACGGTAGTAGACGTTCTGCGATAACGATGCAACGTCAATATTACTAACTACTCGGAGCGCGATAAAATCATGAGTTTTTTGCACGACATGGGCACATGTGCTATAGGAACGATGGTATTTTTCAGAATGTTTGGTGATGGAGAAGTATCCGAAAAATTCCCTCTACGCGGATTGCCCTTCGCGCGTCTACGGCTGTGGCCGGCGGCCTCCGGGGGCTAGCATGCCGCCAAATCTTGCGTAGGCGGCCTCTCACAAGTCTGGAAGTGTTGTAGCGGTTGCAAACGCCCGGCACGCGAGTCCGGGGTGTGCCCCCCCTCACGGACGGTGCCGCCGCCGGCACCTGGAGGGGGGAAACGGACGCGTCGAGTCTACACGGAGGGGATCTTGCTATGGGTCTGGCCCGGATGTTGCTCCAAAGTGTTCCTATGGGCTGACCTAACACAACCGGGTGGGGAGGTCCACTGGTCAAAGCCCGTCCGTGCAAAGTCAAAGGGCTAGATCCCGTGGTCAAACGCTACAGGGTTAGGCGGGACGGGGGCACTGGGGGGAGGGGGGTAGCAATGCCACCGGAGCGTCGCACCGGGCCCTCATACATGCGTGGTGGTGTGGTGGCATGTCCGAAGAGGCGGGACGCGTCTCCGGGGCGTGGCCACCCTCATGGACGGCGATGACATGGTAGTAGACGTTGTTCGGTAACGATGCGGCGTCAATATTACTAAATACTCGGAGCACGATAAAATCATGAGTTTTTTTTCACGACGTGGGCACATGTGCTATAGGAACGATGGTATTTTTTCATAATTTTTGGTGATGGAGAAGTATCCAAAAAATTCCCTCTACGCGGATTGCCCTTCGCGCGTCTACGGCTCTAGCCGACGGCCTCCGGGGGCTAGCATGCCGCCAAATCTTGCGTAGGCGGCCTCTCACAAGTCTGGAAGTCTTGTGGCGGTTGCAAACGCCCGGCACACGTGTCCGAGGTGTGCCCCCCTCATGGACGGCGCCGCCGCTGGCACCTGGAGGGGGGAAACGGACGAGTCGGGTCTACACGGAGGGGATCTTGCTGTGGGTCTGGCCCGGATGTTGCTCCAAAGTGTTCCTATGGGCTGACCTAACACAACCGGGTGGGGAGGTCCACTGGTCAAAGTCCGTCCGTGCAAAGTCAAAGGGCTAGATCCCGTGGTCAAACGCTATAGGGTTAGGCGGGACGGGGGCACTGGGGGGTAGCAATGCCACCTGAGCTTCACATCGGGCCCTCATATATGCGGGGTGGTGTGGTGGCATGTCCGAAGAGGCGGGACGCGTCTCCCGGGCGTGGCCCCCCCTCACGGACGGCGATGACACGGTAGTAGACGTTCTGCGGTAGCGATGCGGCGTCAATATTACTAAATACTCGGAGCGCGATAAAATCATGAGTTTTTTGCACGACGTGGGCACATGTGCTATAGGAATGATGGTATTTTTTCAGAATGTTTGGTGATGGAGAAGTATCCGAAAAATTCCCTCTACGCGGACTGCCCTTCGCGCGTCTACGGCTGTGGCCGGCGGCCTCCGGGGGCTAGCATGCCGCCAAATCTTGCGTAGGCGGCCTCTCACAAGTCTGGAAGTGTTGTGGCAGATGCAAACGCCCGGCACGCGTGTCCGGGGTGTGCCCCCCCTCACGGACGGCGCCGCCACCGGCACGTGGAGGGGGAAACGGACGCGTCGGGTCTACACGGAGGGGATCTTGCTATGGGTCTGGCCCGGATGTTGCTCCAAAGTGTTCCTATGGGCTGACCTAACACAACCTGGTGGGAAGGTCCACGGGTCAAAGCCCGTCCGTGCAAAGTCAAAGGGCTAGATCCCGTGGTCAAACGCTACAGGGTTAGGCGGGACGGGGGCACTGGGGGGTAGCAATGCCACCGGAGCGTCGCACCGGGCCCTCATACATGCGTGGTGGTGTGGTGGCATGTCCGAAGAGGCGGGACGCGTCTCCGGGGCGTGGCCCCCCTCACGGACCGCGATGACATGGTAGTAGACGTTCTGCGGTAACGATGCGGCGTCAATATTACTAAATACTCGGAGCGCGATAAAATCATGAGCTTTTTTCACGACGTGGGCACATGTGCTATAGGAACGATGGTATTTTTTCATAATTTTTGGTGATGGAGAAGTATCCGAAAAATCCCCTCTATGCGTATTGCCCTTCGCGCGTCTACGGCTGTGGCCGGCGGCCTCCGAGGGCTAGCATGCCGCCAAATCTTGCGTAGGCGGCCTCTCACAAGTCTGGAAGTCTTGTGGCGGTTGCAAACGCCCGGCACGCGTGTCCGAGGTGTGCCCCCCTCATGGACGGCGCCGCCGCTGGCACCTGGAGGGGGGAAACGGACGAGTCGGGTCTACGCGGAGGGGATCTTGCTGTGGGTCTGGCCCGGATGTTGCTCCAAAGTGTTCCTATGGGCTGACCTAACACAACCGGGTGGGGAGGTCCACTGGTCAAAGCCCGTCCGTGCAAAGTCAAAGGGCTAGATCCCGTGGTCAAACGCTACAGGGTTAGGCGGGACGGGGGCACTGGGGGGGTAGCAATGCCACCTGAGCTTCACATCGGGCCCTCATATATGCGGGGTGGTGTGGTGGCATGTCCGAAGAGGCGGGACGCGTCTCCCGGGCGTGGGCCCCCCTCACGGACGGCGATGACACGGTAGTAGACGTTCTGTGGTAGCGATGCGGCGTCAATATTACTAAATACTCGGAGCGCGATAAAATCATGAGTTTTTTGCACGACGTGGGCACATGTGCTATAGGAATGATGGTATTTTTTCCGAATGTTTGGTGATGGAGAAGTATCCGAAAAATTCCCTCTACGCGGACTGCCCTTCGCGCGTCTACGGCTGTGGCCGGCGGCCTCCGGGGGCTAGCATGCCGCCAAATCTTGCGTAGGCGGCCTCTCACAAGTCTGGAAGTGTTGTGGCACATGCAAACGCCGGGCACGCGTGTCCGGGGTGTGCCCCCCCTCTCGGACGGCGCCGCCGCCGGCACGTGGAGGGGGAAACGGACGCGTCGGGTCTACACGGAGGGGATCTTGCTATGGGTCTGGCCCGGATGTTGCTCCAAAGTGTTCCTATGGGCTGACCTAACACAACCGGGTGGGAAGGTCCACGGGTCAAAGCCCGTCCGTGCAAAGTCAAAGGGCTAGATCCCGTGGTCAAACGCTACAGGGTTAGGCGGGACGGGGGCACTGGGGGGAGGGGGGTAGCAATGCCACCGGAGCGTCGCACCGGGCCCTCATACATGTGTGGTGGTGTGGTGGCATGTCCGAAGAGGCGGGACGCGTCTCCGGGGCGTGGCCCCCCTCACGGACGGCGATGACATGGTAGTAGACGTTCTGCGGTAACGATGCGGCGTCAATATTACTAAATACTCAGAGCGCGATAAAATCATGAGTTTTTTTCACGACGTGGGCACATGTGCTATAGGAACGATGGTATTTTTTCATAATTTTTGGTGATGGAGAAGTATCCGAAAAATTCCCTCTACGCGGATTGCCCTTCGCGCGTCTACGGCTGTGGCCGGCGGCCTCCGGGGGCCAGCATGCCACCAAATCTTGCGTAGGCGGCCTCTCACAAGTCTGGAAGTGTTGTGGCGGTTGCAAACGCCCGGCACGCGTGTCCGGGGTGTGCCCCCCCCCTCACGGACGGCGCCGCCGCGGGCACCTGGAGGGGGGAAACGGACGCGTCGGGTCTACACGGAGGGGATCTTGCTGTGGGTCTGGCCCGGATGTTGCTCCAAAGTGTTCATATGGGCTGACCTAACACAACCGGGTGGGGACGTCCACTGGTCAAATCCCGTTCGTGCAAAGTCAAAGGGCT
>NW_025228082.1:155730-157011 GCF_018294505.1 Triticum aestivum
GGTGTCATGTCCGAAAAGGCGGGACGCATCTCCGGGGCGTGGCCCCCTCTCACGGACGCCGATGACACGGTAGTAGACGTTCTGCGGTAACGATGTGGCATCAATATTACTAAATACTCGGAGCACGATAAAATCATGAGTTTTTTGCATGACGTGGGCACATGTGCTATAGGAATGATGGTATTTTTTCATAATTTTTGGTGATGGAGAAGTATCCGAAAAATTCCCTCTACGCGGATTGCCCTTCGCGCGTCTACGGCTGTGGCCGGCGGCCTCCGGGGGCTAGCATGCCGCCAAATCTTGCGTAGGCGGCCTCTCACAAGTCTGGAAGTGTTGTGGCGGTTGCAAATGCCCGGCACGCGTGTCCGGGGTGTGCCCCCCCTCACGGACGGCGCCGCCGCCGGCACCTGGAGGGGGGAAACGGACGCGTCGGGTCCACACGGAGGGGATCTTGCTATGGGTCTGGCCCAGATGTTGCTCCAAAGTGTTCCTATGGGCTGACCTAACACAACCGGGTGGGGAGGTCCACTGGTCAAAGCCCGTCCGTGCAAAGTCAAAGGGCTAGATCCCGTGGTCAAACGCTACAGGGTTAGGCGGGACGGGGGCACTGGGGGAGGGGGGTAGCAATGCCACCGGAGCGTCACACCGGGCCCTCATACATGCGTGGTGGTGTGGTGGCATGTCCGAAGAGGCGGGACGCGTCTCCGGGGCGTGGCCCCCCTCACGGACGATGATGACATGGTAGTAGACGTTCTGCGGTAACGATGCGGCATCAATATTTCTAAATACTCGGAGCACGATAAAATCATGAGTTTTTTTCATGACGTGGGCACATGTGCTATAGGAATGATGGTATTTTTTCATAATTTTTGGTGATGGAGAAGTATCCGAAAAATTCCCTCTACGCGGATTTCCCTTCGCGCGTCTACGGCTGTGGCCGGCGGCCTCCGGGGGCTAGCATGCCGCCAAATCTTGTGTAGGCGGCCTCTCACAAGTCTGGAAGTGTTGTGGCGGTTGCAAACGCCCGGCACGCATGTCCGGGGTGTGCCCCTCCCTCATGGACGGCGCCACCGCCGGCACCTGGAGGGGGGAAACGGACGCGTCGGGTCTACACGGAGGGGATCTTGCTGTGGGTCTGGCCCGGATGTTGCTCCAAAGTGTTCATATGGGCTGACCTAACACAACCGGGTGGGGACGTCCACTGGTCAATCCCGTCCGTGCAAAGTCAAAGGGCTAGATCCTGTGGTCAAACGCTACATGGTTAGGCGGGACGGGGGCACT
>NW_025228082.1:157247-159944 GCF_018294505.1 Triticum aestivum
CATGTCCGAAAAGGCGGGACGCATCTCCGGGGCGTGGCCCCCCCTCACGGACGCCGATGACACGGTAGTAGACGTTCTGCGGTAACGATGCGGCGTCAATATTACTAAATACTCGGAGCACGATAAAATCATGAGTTTTTTTGCATGACGTGGGCACATGTGCTATAGGAACGATGGTATTTTTTCATAATATTTGGTGATGGAGAAGTATCCAAAAAATTCCCTCTACGCGGATTGCCCTTCGCGCGTCTACGGCTGTGGCCGGCGGCCTCCGGGGGCTAGCATGCCGCCAAATCTTGCGTAGGCGGCCTCTCACAAGTCTGGAAGTGTTGTGGCGGTCGCAAACGCCCGACACGCGTGTCCGGGGTGTGCCCCCCCTCACGGACGGCGCCGCCGCGGGCACCTGGAGGGGGGAAACGGACGCGTCGGGTCTACACGGAGGGGATCTTGCTATGGGTCTGGCCCGGATGTTGCTCCAAAGTGTTCCTATGGGCTATCCTAACACAACCGGGTGGGGAGGTCCACTGGTCAAATCCCGTCCGTGCAAAGTCAAAGGGCTAGATCCCGTGGTCAAACGCTACAGGGTTAGGCGGGACGGGGGCATTGGGGGGGGGGGGTAGCAATGCCACCGGAGCATCGCACCGGGCCCTCATACATGCGGGGTGGTGTGGTGGCATGTCCGAAGAGGCGGGACGCGTCTCCGGGGTGTGGCCCCCCCTCACGGATGACGATGACACGGTAGTAGACATTCTGCGGTAATGATGCGGCGTCAATATTACTAAATACTCGGAGCGCGATAAAATCATGAGTTTTTTTGCACGACGTGGGCACATGTGCTATAGGAACGATGGTATTTTTTCATAAATTTTGGTGATGGAGAAGTATCCGAAAAATTCCCTCTACACGGATTGCCCTTCGCGCGTCTACGGGTGTGGCCGGCGGCCTCCGGGGGCTAGCATGCCGCCAAATCTAGCATAGGCGGCCTCTCACAAGTCTGGAAGTCTTGTGGCGGTTGCAAACGCCCGGCACGCGTGTCCGGGGTGTGCCCCCCACACGGACGGCGCCGCCGCCGGCACCTGGAGGGGGGAAACGGACGCGTCGGGTCTACACGGAGGGGATCTGGCTGTGGGTCTGGCCCGGATGTTGCTCCAAAGTGTTCCTATGGGCTGACCTAACACAACCGGGTGTGGAGGTCCGCTGGTCAAAGCCCGTCCGTGCAAAGTCAAAGGGCTAGATCCCGTGGTCAAACGCTACAGGGTTAGGCGGGACGGGAGCACTGGGGGTAGCAATGCCACCTGAGCGTCACATCGGGCCCTCATATATGCGGGGTGGTGTGGTGGCATGTCCGAAGAGGCGGGACGCGTCTCCCGGGCGTGGCCCCCCCTCACGGACGGTGATGACACGGTAGTAGACGTTCTGCGGTAGCGATGCGGCGTCAATATTACTAAATACTCGGAGCGCGATAAAATCATGAGTTTTTTGCACGACGTGGGCACATGTGCTATAGGAATGATGGTATTTTTTCAGAATGTTTGGTGATGGAGAAGTATCCGAAAAATTCCCTCTACGCGGACTGCCCTTCGCGCGTCTACGTCTGTGGCCGGCGGCCTCCGGGGGCTAGCATGCCACCAAATCTTGCGTAGGCGGCCTCTCACAAGTCTGGAAGTGTTGTGGCGGATGCAAACGCCCGGCACGCGTGTCCGGGGTGTGCCCCCCCTCACGGACGGCGCCGCCGCCGGCACGTGGAGGGGGGAAACGGACGCGTCGGGTCTACACGGAGGGGATCTTGCTATGGGTCTGGCCCGGATGTTGCTCCAAAGTGTTCCTATCGGCTGACCTAACACAACCGGGTGGGAAGGTCCACGGGTCAAAGCCCGTCCGTGCAAAGTCAAAGGGCTAGATCCCGTGGTCAAACGCTACAGGGTTAAGCGAGACGGGGGCACCGGGGGGTAGCAATGCCACCGGAGCGTCGCATCGGGCCCTCATACATGCGTGGTGGTGTGGTGGCATGTCCAAAGAGGCGGGACGCGTCTCCGGGGCGTGGCCCCCCTCACGGACGGTGATGACATGGTAGTAGACGTTCTGCGGTAACGATGCGGCGTCAATATTACTAAATACTCGGAGCACGATAAAATCATGAGTTTTTTTCACGACGTGGGCACATGTGCTATAGGAACGATGGTATTTTTTCATAATTTTTGGTGATGGAGAAGTATCCGAAAAATTCCCTCTACGCGGATTTCCCTTCGCGCGTCTACGGCTGTGGCCGGCGGCCTCCGGGGGCTAGCATGCCGCCAAATCTTATGTAGGCGGCCTCTCACAAGTCTGGAAGTGTTGTGGCGGTTGCAAACGCCCGGCACGCATGTCCGGGGTGTGCCCCTCCCTCATGGACGGCGCCACCGCCGGCACCTGGAGGGGGGAAACGGACGCGTCGGGTCTACACGGAGGGGATCTTGCTGTGGGTCTGGCCCGGATGTTGCTCCAAAGTGTTCATATGGGCTGACCTAACACAACCGTGTGGGGACGTCCACTGGTCAAATCCCGTCCGTGCAAAGTCAAAGGGCTAGATCCTGTGGTCAAACGCTACATGGTTAGGCGGGACGGGGGCACTGGGGGGGTGGGGGGGTAGCAATGCCACCGGAGCGTCGCACCGGGCCCTCATACATGCGGGGTGGTGTGGTGGCATGTCCGAAAAGG
>NW_025228082.1:160159-160941 GCF_018294505.1 Triticum aestivum
CTGACCTAACACAACCGTGTGGGGACGTCCACTGGTCAAATCCCGTCCGTGCAAAGTCAAAGGGCTAGATCCTGTGGTCAAACGCTACATGGTTAGGCGGGACGGGGGCACTCGGGGGGTGGGGGGGTAGCAATGCCACCGGAGCGTCGCACCGGGCCCTCATACATGCGGGGTGGTGTGGTGGCATGTCCGAAAAGGCGGGACGCATCTCCGGGGCGTGGCCCCCCCTCACGGACGCCGATGACACGGTAGTAGACGTTCTGCGGTAACGATGCGGCGTCAATATTACTAAATACTCGGAGCACGATAAAATCATGAGTTTTTTTGCATGACGTGGGCACATGTGCTATAGGAACGATGGTATTTTTTCATAATTTTTGGTGATGGAGAAGTATCCGAAAAATTCCCTCTACGCGGATTGCCCTTCGCGCGTCTACGGCTGTGGCCAGCGGCCTCCGGGGGCTAGCATGCCGCCAAATCTTGCGTAGGCGGCCTCTCTCAAGTCTGGAAGTGTTGTGGCGGTTGCAAACGCCCGACACGCGTGTCCGGGGTGTGCCCCCCTCACGGACGGCGCCGCCGCCGGCACCTGGAGGGGGGAAACGGACGCGTCGGGTCTACACGGAGGGGATCTTGCTATGGGTCTGGCCCGGATGTTGCTCCAAAGTGTTCCTATGGGCTGACCTAACACAACCGGGTGGGGAGGTCCACTGGTCAAAGCCCGTCCGTGCAAAGTCAAAGGGCTAGATCCCGTGGTCAAACGCTACAGGGTTAGGCGGGACGGG
>NW_025228082.1:161189-163173 GCF_018294505.1 Triticum aestivum
ACCGGAGCGTCACACCGGGCCCTCATACATGCGTGGTGGTGTGGTGGCATGTCCGAAGAGGCGGGACGCGTCTCCGGGGCGTGGCCCCCCTCACGGACGGTGATGACATGGTAGTAGACGTTCTGCGGTAACGATGCGGCGTCAATATTACTAAATACTCGGAGCACGATAAAATCATGAGTTTTTTTTTCACGACGTGGGCACATGTGCTATAGGAACGATGATATTTTTTCATGATTTTTGGTGATGGAGAAGTATCCGAAAAATTCCCTCTACGCGGATTTCCCTTCGCGCGTCTACGGCTGTGGCCGGCGGCCTCCAGGGGCTAGCATGCCGCCAAATCTTGTGTAGGCGGCCTCTCACAAGTCCGGAAGTGTTGTGGCGGTTGCAAACGCCCGGCACGCATGTCCGGGGTGTGCCCCTCCCTCATGGACGGCGCCACCGCCGGCACCTCGAGGGGGGAAACGGACGCGTCGGGTCTACACGGAGGGGATCTTGCTGTGGGTCTGGCCCGGATGTTGCTCCAAAGTGTTCATATGGGCTGACCTAACACAACCGGGTGGGGACGTCCACTGGTCAAATCCCGTCCGTGCAAAGTCAAAGGGCTAGATCCTGTGGTCAAACGCTACATGGTTAGGCGGGACGGGGGCACTCGGGGGGTGGGGGTGGGGGGTAGCAATGCCACCGGAGCGTCGCACCGGGCCCTCATACATGCGGGGTGGTGTGGTGGCATGTCCGAAGAGGCGGGACGCGTCTCCGGGGTGTGGCCCCCCCTCACGGATGACGATGACACGGTAGGAGATTTTCTGCGGTAATGATGCGACGTCAATATTACTAAATACTCGGAGCGCGATAAAATCATGAGTTTTTTTGCACGACGTGGGCACATGTGCTATAGGAACGATGGTATTTCTTCATAATTTTTGGTGATGGAGAAGTATCCGAAAAATTCCCTCTACGCGGATTGCCCTTCGCGCGTCTACGGGTGTGGCCGGCGGCCTCCGGGGGCTAGCATGCCGCCAAATCTAGCATAGGCGGCCTCTCACAAGTCTGGAAGTCTTGTGGCGGTTGCAAACGCCCGGCACGCGTGTCCGGGGTGTGCCCCCCCTCACGGACGGCGCCGCCGCCGGCACCTGGAGGGGGGAAACGGACGCGTCGGGTCTACACGGAGGGGATCTTGCTATGGGTCTGGCCCGGATGTTGCTCCAAAGTGTTCCTATGGGCTGACCTAACACAACCGGGTGGGAAGGTCCACGGGTCAAAGCCCGTCCGTGCAAAGTCAAAGGGCTAGATCCCGTGGTCAAACGCTACAGGGTTAGGCGGCACGGGGGCACTGGGGGGGTAGCAATGCCACCGGAGCATCGCACCGGTCCCTCATACATGCGTGGTGGTGTGGTGGCATGTCCGAAGAGGCGGGACGCGTCTCCGGGGCGTGGCCCCCCTCACGGACGGCGATGACATGGTAGTAGACGTTCTACGGTAACGATGCGGCCTCAATATTACTAAATACTCGGAGCACGATAAAATCATGAGTTTTTTTCACGAGGTGGGCACATGTGCTATAGGAACGATGGTATTTTTTCATAATTTTTGTTGATGGAGAAGTATCCGAAAAATTCCCTCTACGCGGATTGCCCTTCGCGCGTCTACGGGTGTGGCCGGCGGCCTCCGGGGGCTAGCATGCCGCCAAATCTTGTGTAGGGGGCCTCTCACAAGTCTGGAAGTGTTGTGGCGGTTGCAAATGCCCGACACGCGTGTCCGGGGTGTGCCCCCCCCTCACGGATGGCGCCGCCGCCGGCACCTGGAGGTGGGAAACGGACGCGTCGGGTCTACACGGAGGGGATCTTGCTGTGGGTCTGGCCCGGATGTTGCTCCAAAGTGTTCATATGGGCTGACCTAACACAACCGGGTGGGGAGGTCTAGTGGTCAAACCCGTCCTTGCAAAGTCAAAGGGCTAGATCCCGTGGTCAAACGCTACAGGGTT
>NW_025228082.1:163331-168985 GCF_018294505.1 Triticum aestivum
GGTAGCAATGCCACCGGAGCGTCGCATCGGGCCCTCATACATGCGTGGTGGTGTGGTGGCATGTCCGAAGAGGCGGGACGCGTCTCCGGGGCGTGGCCCCCCCTCACGGACGCCGATGACATGGTAGTAGACGTTCTGCGGTAACGATGCGGCGTGAATATTACTAAATACTTGGAGCGCGATAAAATCATGAGTTTTTTTGCACGACGTGGGCACATGTGCTATAGGAACGATGGTACTTCTTCATAATTTTTGGTGATGGAGAAGTATCCGAAAAATTCCCTCTACGCGGAATGCCCTTCGCGCGTCTACGGCTGTGGCCGGCGGCCTCCGGGGCTAGCATGCCGCCAAATCTTGCGTAGGCGGCCTCTCATAAGTCTGGAAGTCTTGTGGCGGTTGCAAACGCCCGGCACGCGTGTCCGGGGTGTGCCCCCCCTCACGGACGGCGCCGCCACCGGCACCTGGAGGGGGGAAACGGACGCGTCGGGTCTACACGGAGGGGATCTTGCTGTGGGTCTGGCCCGGATGTTGCTCCAAAGTGTTCCTATGGGCTGACCTAACACAACCAGGTGGGGAGGTCCACTGGTCAAAGCCCATCCGTGCAAAGTCAAAGGGCTAGATCCCGTGGTCAAACGCTACAGGGTTAGGCGGGACGGGGGCACTGGGGTTAGCAATGCCACTGGAGCGTCACATCGGGCCCTCATACATGCGGGGTGGTGTGGTGGCATGTCCGAAGAGGCAGGACGCGTCTCCGGGGCGTGGCCCCCCCTCACGGACGGCGATGATACGGTAGTAGACGTTCTGCGGTAACGATGCGGCGTCAATATTACTAAATACTCGGAGCGCGATAAAATCGTGAGTTTTTTTCACGACGTGGGCACATGTGCTATAGGAACGATGGTATTTTTTCAATAATTTTTGGTGATGGAGAAGTATCCAAAAAATTCCCTCTACGCGGATTGCCCTTCGCGCGTCTACGGCTGTGGCCGGCGGCCTCCGGGGGCTAGCATGCCGCCAAATCTTGCGTAGGCGGCCTCTCACAAGTCTGGAAGTCTTGTGGCGGTTGCAAACGCCCGGCACGGGTGTCCGAGGTGTGCCCCCCCTCACGGACGGCGCCGCCGCTGGCACCTGGAGGGGGGAAACGGACGCGTCGGGTCTACACGGAGGGGATCTTGCTGTGGGTCTGGCCCGGATGTTGCTCCAAAGTGTTCCTATGGGATGACCTAACACAACCGGGTGGGGAGGTCCACTGGTCAAAGCCCGTCCGTGCAAAGTCAAAGGGCTAGATCCCGTGGTCAAACGCTACAGGGTTAGGCGGGACGGGGGCACTGGGGGTAGCAATGCCACCGGAGCGTCGCACCGGGCCCTCATACATGCGGGGTGGTGTGGTGGCATGTCCGAAGAGGCGGGACGCGTCTCCGGGGCGTGGCCCCCCCTCACGGATGACGATGACACGGTAGTAGACATTCTGCGGTAACGATGCGGCGTCAATATTACTAAATACTCGGAGCGTGATAAAACCATGAGTTTTTTTGCACGGCATGGGCACATGTGCTATATGAACGATGGTATTTTTTCATAATTTTTGGTGATGGAGAAGTATCCGAAAAATTCCCTCTACGCGGATTGCCCTTCGCGCGTCTACGGGTGTGGCCGGCGGCCTCCGGGGGCTAGCATGCCGCCAAATCTAGCGTAGGCGGCCTCTCACAAGTCTGGAAGTCTTGTGGCGGTTGCAAACGCCCGGCACGCATGTCCGAGGTGTGCCCCCCCTCACGGACGGCGCCGCCGCCGGCACCTGGAGGGGGGAAACGGACGCGTCGGGTCTACACGGAGGGGATCTTGCTGTGGGTCTGGCCCGGATGTTGCTCCAAAGTGTTCCTATGGGCTGACTTAACACAACCGGGTGGGGAGGTCCACTCGTCAAAGCCCGTCCATGCAAAGTCAAAGGGCTAGATCCCGTGGTCAAACGCTACAGGGTTAGGCGGGACGGGGGCACTGGGGGGTAGCAATGCCACCGGAGCGTCACATCGGGCCCTCATACATGCGAGGTGGTGTGGTGGCATGTCCGAAGAGGCGGGACGCGTCTCCGGGGCGTGGCCCCCCCTCACGGACGGCGATGACACGATAGTAGACGTTCTGCGATAACGATGCGGCGTCAATATTACTAAATACTCGGAGCACGATAAAATCTTGAGTTTTTTGCACAACATGGGCACATGTGTTATAGGAACAATGGTATTTTTCAGAATGTTTGGTGATGGAGAAGTATCCGAAAAATTCCCTCTACGCGGATTGCCCTTCGCGCGTCTACGGCTGTGGTCGGCGGCCTCCGGGGGCTAGCATGCCGCCAAATCTTGCGTAGGCGGCCCCTCACAAGTCTGGAAGTGTTGTAGCGGTTGCAAACGCCCGACACGCGAGTCCGGGGTGTGCCCCCCTCACGGACGGCGCCGCCGCCGGCACCTGGAGGGGGGAAACGGACGCGTCGAGTCTACACGGAGGGGATCTTGCTATGGGTCTGGCCCGGATGTTGCTCCAAAGTGTTCCTATGGGTTGACCTAACACAACTGGGTGGGGAGGTCCACTGGTCAAAGCCCGTCCGTGCAAAGTCAAAGGGCTAGATCCCGTGGTCAAACGCTACAGGGTTAGGCGGGACGGGGGCACTGGGGGGGGGTAGCAATGCCACCGGAGCGTCACATCGGGCCCTCATACATGCGGGGTGGTGTGGTGGCATGTCTGAAGAGGCGGGACGCGTCTCCGGGGCGTGGCCCACCCTCACGGACGGTGATGACACGGTGGTAGACGTTCTGCGATAATGATGCGGCGTCAATATTACTAAATACTCGGAGCACGATAAAATCATGAGTTTTTTGGCATGACATGGGCACATGTGCTATAGGAATGATGGTATTTTTTCATAATTTTTGGTGATGGAGAATTATCCGAAAAATTCCCTCTACGCGGATTGCCCTTCGCGCGTCTACGGCTGTGGCCGGCGGCCTTCGGGGGATAGCATGCCGCCAAATCTTGCGTAGGCGGCTCTCACAAGTCTGGAAGTATTGTGGCGGTTGCAAACGCCCGTCACATGTGTCCGGGGTGTGCCCCCCTCACGGACGGCGCCGCCGCCGGCACTTGGAGGGGGGAAACGGACGCGTCGGGTCTACACGGAGGGGATCTTGCTGTGGGTCTAGCCCGGATGTTGCTCCAAAGTGTTCCTATGGGCTGACCTAACACAACCGGGTGGGGTGGTCCACTGGTCAAAGCCCGTCTGTGCAAAGTCAAAGGGCTAGATCCCGTGGTCAAACGCTACAGGGTTAGGCGGGACGGGGGCATTGGGGGGGTAGCAATGCCACCGGAGCGTCGCACCGGGCCCTCATACATGCGGGGTGGTGTGGTGGCATGTCCGAAGAGGCGGGACGCGTCTCCGGGGCGTGGCCCCCCTCAAGGACGGCGATGACATGGTAGTAGACGTTCTGCGGTAACGATGCGGTGTCAATATTACTAAATACTCGGAGCGTGATAAAATCATGAGTTTTTTTGCACGACGTGGGCACATGTGCTATAGGAACGATGGTATTTTTTCATAATTTTTGGTGATGGAAAAGTATCCGAAAAATGCCCTCTACGCGGATTGCCCTTCGCGCGTCTACGGCTGTGGCCGGCGGCCTGCGGGGCTAGCATGCCACCAAATATTGCGTAGGCGGCCTCTCACAAGTCTTGAAGTGTTGTGGTGGTTGCAAACGCCCGGCACGCGTGTCCGGGGTGTGCCCCCCCTCACGGACGGCGCTGCCGCCGGCACCTGGAGGGGGAAAACGGACGCGTCGGGTCTACACGGAGGGGATCTTGCTGTGGGTCTGGCCCAGATCATGAGTTTTTTTGCATGACATGGGCACATGTGCTATAGGAATGATGGTATTTTTTCAGAATGTTTGGTGATGGAGAAGTATCCAAAAAACTCTCTCTACGCGGATGGCCCTTCGCGCGTCTATGGCTGTGGCCGGCGGCCTCCGGGGGCTAGCATGCCACCAAATCTTGCGTAGGCGGCCTCTCACAAGTCTGGAAGTGTTATGGCGGATGCAAACGCCCGGCACGCGTGTCCGGGGTGTGCCCCCCCTCACGGACGGCGCCGCCGCCGGCACGTGGAGGGGGGAAACGGACGCGTCGGGTCTACACGGAGGGGATCTTGCTATGGGTCTGGCCCGGATGTTGCTCCAAAGTGTTCCTATGGGCTGACCTAACACAACCGGGTGGGAAGGTCCACGGGTCAAAGCCCGTCCGTGCAAAGTCAAAGGGCTAGATCCCGTGGTCAAACGCTACAGGGTTAGGCGGGACGGGGGCACTGGGGGGTAGCAATGCCACCGGAGCGTCGCACCGGGCCCTCATACATGCGTGGTGGTGTGGTGGCATGTCCGAAGAGGCGGGACGCGTCTCCGGGGCATGGCCCCCCTCACGGACGGTGATGACATGGTAGTAGACGTTCTGCGGTAACGATGCGGCGTCAATATTACTAAATAGTCGGAGCGCGATAAAATCATGAGTTTTTTTGCACGACGTGGGCACATGTACTATAGGAACGATGGTATTTTTTCATAATTTTTGGTGATGGAGAAGTATCCGAAAAATTCCCTCTACGCGGATTGCCCTTCGCGCGTCTACGACTGTGGCCGGCGGCCTCCGGGGGCTAGCATGCCGCCATATCTTGCGTAGGCGGCCTCTCACAAGTCTGGAAGTGTTGTGGCGGTTGCAAACGCCCGGCACGCGTGTCCGGGGTATGCCCGCCCCCTCACGGACGGCGCTGCCGCGGGCACCTGGAGGGGGGAAACGGACGCGTCTGGTCTACACGGAGGGGATCTTGCTGTGGGTCTGGCCCGGATGTTGCTCCAAAGTGTTCATATGGGCTGACCTAACACAACCGGGTGGGGACGTCCACTGGTCAAATCCCGTCCGTGCAAAGTCAAAGGGCTAGATCATGTGGTCAAACGCTACATGGTTAGGCGGGACGGGGGCACTGGGGGGGGGGGTAGCAATGCCACCGGAGCGTCACATCGGGCCCTCATACATGCGGGGTGGTGTGGTGGCATGTCCGAAGAGGCCGGACGCGTCTCCGGGGCGTGGCCCCCCCTCACGGACGGCGATGACACGGTAGTAGACGTTCTGCGGTAACGATGCGGCATCAATATTACTAAATACTCGGAGCGCGATAAAATCATGAGTTTTTTGCACGACATGGGCACATGTGCTATAGGAACGATGGTATTTTTCAGAATGTTTGGTGATGGAGAAGTATCTGAAAAATTCCCTCTACGCGGATTGCCCTTCGCGCGTCTACGGTTGTGGCCGGCGGCCTCCGTGGGCTAGCATGCCGCCAAATCTTGCGTAGGCGGCCTCTCACAAGTCTGGAAGTGTTGTGGCGGTTGCAAACGCCCGGCACGCGTGTCCGGGGTGTGCCCCCCCTCACGGACGGCGCCGTCGCCGGCACCTGGAGGGGGGAAACGGACGCGTCGAGTCTACACGGAGGGGATCTTGCCATGGGTCTGGCTCGGATGTTGCTCCAAAGTGTTCCTATGGGCTGACCTAACACAACCGGGTGGGAAGGTCCATGGGTCAAAGCCCGTCCGTGCAAAGTCAAAGGGCTAGATCCCGTGGTCAAACGCTAC
>NW_025228082.1:169598-172232 GCF_018294505.1 Triticum aestivum
GTCGCACCGGGCCCTCATACATGCGGGGTGGTGTGGTGGCATGTCCGAAGAGGCGGGACGCATCTCCGGGGCGTGGCCCCCCCTCACGGACGTCGATGACACGGTAGTAGACGTTCTGCGGTAACGATGCGGCGTCAATATTACTAAATACTCGGAGCGTGATAAAATCATGAGTTTTTTTTGCATGACGTTGGCACATGTGCTATAGGAACGATGGTATTTTTTCATAATTTTTGGTGATGGAGAAGTATCTGAAAAATTCCCTCTATGCGGAATGCCCTTCGCGCGTCTACGGCTGTGGCCGGCGGCCTCCGGGGCTAGCATGCCGCCAAATCTTGCGTAGGCGGCCTCTCACAAGTCTGGAAGTGTTGTGGCGGTTGTAAACGCCCGGCACGCGTGTCCGGGGTGTGCCACCCCTAACGAACGGCGCCGCCACCGGCACCTGGAGGGGGGAAACGGACGCGTCGGGTCTACACGAAGGTGATCTTGCTATGGGTCTGGCCCGGATGTTGCTCCAAAGTGTTCCTATGGGCTGAACTAACACAACCTGGTGGGGAGGTCCACTGGTCAAAGCCCGTCCGTGCAAAGTCAAAGGGCTAGATCGTTTGGTCAAACGCTACAGGGTTAGGCGAGACGGGGGCACTAGGGGGTAGCAATGCCATCGGAGCATCGCACCAGGCCCTCATACATGCGGGGTGGTGTGGTGGCATGTCCGAAGAGGCGGGACGCGTCTCCGGGGCGTGCCCCCCCCTCAAGGACGGCGATGACACGGTAGTAGACGTTCTGCGGTAATGATGCGGTGTCAATATTACTAAATACTCGGAGCGTGATAAAATCATGAGTTTTCTTGCACGACGTGGGCACATGTGCTATAGGAACGATGGTATTTTTTCATAATTTTTGGTGATGGAGAAGTATCCGAAAAATGCCCTCTACGCGGATTGCCCTTCGCGCGTCTACGGCTATGGCCGATGGCCTCCGGGGCTAGCATGCCGCCAAATCTTGCGTAGGCGGCCTCTCACAAGTCTGGAAGTGTTGTGGCGGTTGCAAACGCCCGACACGCGTGTCCGGGGTGTGCCCCCCCTAACGGACGGCGCTGCCGCCGGCACCTGGAAGGGGAAAACGGACGCGTCGGGTCTACACGGAGGAGATCTTGCTGTGGGGCTGGCCCGGATGTTGCTCCAAAGTGTTCCTATGGGCTGACCTAACACAACCGGGTGGGGAGGTCCACTGGTCAAAGCCCGTCCGTGCAAAGTCAAAGGGCAAGATCCCGTGGTCAAACGCTACAGGGTTAGGCGGGACGGGGGCACTGGGGGGGTAGCAATGCCACCGGAGCGTTGCACCGGGCCCTCATACATGCGTGGTGGTGTGGTGGCATGTCCGAAGAGGCGGGACGCGTCTCCGGGGCGTGGCCACCCTCACAGACGGCGATGACATGGTAGTAGACGTTCTTCGGTAACGATGCGGCGTCAATATTACTAAATACTCGGAGCACGATAAAATCATGAGTTTTTTTTCACAACGTGGGCACATGTGCTATAGGAACGATGGTATTTTTTCATAATTTTTGGTGATGGAGAAGTATCCAAATAATTCCCTCTACGCGGATTGCCCTTCGCGCGTCTACGGCTCTAGCCGGCGGCCTCCGGGGGCTAGCATGCCGCCAAATCTTGCGTAGGCGGCCTCTCACAAGTCTGGAAGTCTTGTGGCGGTTGCAAACGCCCGGCACGCGTGTCCGAGGTGTGCCCCCCTCATGGACGGCGCCGCCGCTGGCACCTGGAGGGGGGAAACGGACGAGTCGGGTCTACACGGAGGGGATCTTGCTGTGGGTCTGGCCAGGATGTTGCTCCAAAGTGTTCCTATGGGCTGACCTAACACAACCGGGTGGGGAGGTCCACTGGTCAAAGCCCGTCCGTGCAAAGTCAAAGGGCTAGATCCCGTGGTCAAACGCTACAGGGTTAGGCGGGACGGGGGCACTGGGGGTTAGCAATGCCACCTGAGCGTCACATCGGGCCCTCATATATGCGGGATGGTGTGGTGGCATGTCCGAAGAGGTGGGACGCGTCTCCCAGGCGTGGCCCCCCCTCACGGACGGCGATGACACGGTAGTAGACGTTCTGCGGTAGCGATGCGGCGTCAATATTACTAAATACTCGGAGCGCGATAAAATCATGAGTTTTTTGCATGACGTGGGCACATGTGCTATAGGAATGATGGTATTTTTTCAGAATGTTTGGTGATGGAGAAGTATCCGAAAAATTCCCTCTACGCGGACTGCCCTTCGCGCGTCTACGGCTGTGGCCGGCGGCCTCCGGGGGCTAGCATGCCGCCAAATCTTGCGTAGGCGGCCTCTCACAAGTCTGGAAGTGTTGTGGCAGATGCAAATGCCCGGCACGCGTGTCTGGGGTGTGCCCCCCCTCACGGACGGCGCCGCCGCCGGCACGTGGAGGGGGAAACAGACGCGTCTGGTCTACACGGAGGGGATCTTGCTATGGGTCTGGCCCGGATGTTGCTCCAAAGTGTTCCTATGGGCTGACCTAACACAACCGGGTGGGGACGTCCACTGGTCAAATCCCGTCCGTGCAAAGTAAAAGGGCTAGATCCTGTGGTCAAACGCTACATGGTTAGGCGGGA
>NW_025228082.1:172340-180370 GCF_018294505.1 Triticum aestivum
GGGAAGGGGGGGTAGCAATGCCACCGGAGCGTCGCACCGGGCCCTCATACATGCGGGGTGGTGTGGTGGCATGTCCGAAAAGGGGGGACGCATCTCCGGGGCGTGGCCCCCCCTCACGGACGCCGATGACACGGTAGTAGACGTTCTGCGGTAACGATGTGGCGTCAATATTACTAAATACTCGGAGCACAATAAAATCATGAGTTTTTTTGCATGACGTGGGCACAAGTGCTATAGGAACGATGGTATTTTTTCATAATTTTTGGTGATGGAGAAGTATCCGAAAAATTCCCTCTACGCGGATTGCCCTTCGCGCGTCTATGGCTGTGGCCGGCGGCCTCCGGGGGCTAGCATGCCGCCAAATCTTGCGTAGGCGGCCTCTCACAAGTCTGGAAGTGTTGTGGCGGTTGCAAACGCCCGGCACGCGTGTCCGGGGTGTGCCCCCCTCACGGACGGCGCTGCCGCCGGCACCTGGAGGGGGGAAACGGACGCGTCGGGTCTACACGGAGGGGATCTTGCTGTGGGTATGGCCCGGATGTTGCTCCAAACTGTTCCTATGGGCTGACCTAACACAACTGTGTGGGGAGGTCCACTGGTCAAAGCCCGTCTGTGCAAAGTCAAAGGGCTAGATCCCGTGGTCAAACGCTACAGGGTTAGGCGGGACGGGGACATTGGGGGAGGGGGGGGGGGTAGCAATGCCACCGAAGCATCGCACCGGGCCCTCATACATGCGGGGTGGTGTGGTGGCATGTCCGAAGAGGCGGGACGCGTCTCCGGGGTGTGGCCCCCCCTCACGGATGACGATGACACGGTAGTAGACATTCTGCGGTAATGATGCGGCGTCAATATTACTAAATACTCGGAGCGCGATAAAATCATGGGTTTTTTTGCACGACATGGGCACATGTGCTATAGGAACGATGGTATTTTTTCCTAATTTTTGGTGATGGAGAAGTATCCGAAAAATTCCCTCTACGCGGATTACCCTTCGCGCGTCTACGGGTGTGGCCGGCGGCCTCCGGGGGCTAGCATGCCGCCAAATCTAGCGTAGGCGGCCTCTCACAAGTCTGGAAGTCTTGTGGCGGTTGCAAACGCCCGGCACGCGTGTCCGGGGTGTGCCCCCCACACGGACGGCGCCGCCGCCGGCACCTGGAGGGGGAAACGGACTCGTCGGGTCTACACGGAGGGGATCTTGCTGTGGGTCTGGCCCGGATGTTGCTCCAAAGTGTTCCTATGGGCTGACCTAACACAACCGGGTGGGGAGGTCCCCTGGTCAAAGCCCGTCCGTGCAAAGTCAAAGGGCTAGATCCCATGGTCAAACGCTACAAGGTTAGGCGGGACGGGGGCACTTGGGGGTAGCAATGCCACCGGAGCATCACATCGGGCCCTCATACATGCTGGGTGGTGTGGTGGCATGTCCGAAGAGGCGGGACGCGTCTCCGGGGCGTGGCCCCCCCTCACGGACGGCGATGACACGGTAGTAGACGTTCTGCGGTAACGATGCGGCATCAATATTACTAAATACTCGGAGCGCGATAAAATCATGAGTTTTTTGCATGACATGGGCACATGTGCTATAGGAACGATGGTATTTTTTCAGAATGTTTGGTGATGGAGACGTATCCGAAAAATTCCCTCTACGCGGATTGCCCTTCGCGCGTCTACGGCTGTGGCCGGCGGCCTCCGTGGGCTAGCATGCCGCCAAATCTTGCGTAGGTGGCCTCTCACAAGTCTGGAAGTGTTGTGGCGGTTGCAAACGCCCGGCACGCGTGTCCGGTGTGTGCCCCCCCCCCTCAAGGACGGCGCCGTCGCCGGCACCTGGAGGGGGGAAACGGACGCGTCGGGTCTACACGGAGGGGATCTTGCTATGGGTCTGGCCCGGATGTTGCTCCAAAGTGTTCCTATGGGCTGACCTAACACAACCGGGTGGGGAGGTCCACTGGTCAAAGCCCGTCCGTGCAAAGTCAAAGGGCTAGATCCCGTGGTCAAACGCTACAGGGTTAGGCGGGACGGGGGCACTTGGGGGGGGGGGGGGTAGCAATGCCACCGGAGCGTCGCACCGGGCCCTCATACATGCGTGGTGGTGTGGTGGCATGTCCGAAGAGGCGGGACGCGTCTCCGGGGCATGGCCCCCCTCACGGACGGCGATGACATGGTAGTAGACATTCTACGGTAACGATGCGGCGTCAATATTACTAAATACTCGGAGCACGATAAAATCATGAGTTTTTTTCACGACATGGGCACAAGTGCTATAGGAATGATGGTATTTTTTCATAATTTTTGGTGATGGAGAAGTATCCGAAAAATTCCCTCTACGCGGATTTCCATTCGCGCGTCTACGGCTGTGGCCGGCGGCCTCCGGGGGCTAGCATGGCGCCAAATCTTGTGTAGGCGGCCTCTCACAAGTCTGGAAGTGTTGTGGCGGTTGCAAACGCCCGCACGCGTGTCCGGGGTGTGCCCCCCCCCTCACGGACGGCGCCGCCGCCGGCACCTGGAGGGGGGAAACGGACGCGTCGGGTCTACACGGAGGGGATCTTGCTGTGGGTCTGGCCCGGATTTTGCTCCAAAGTCTTCATATGGGCTGACCTAACACAACCAGGTGGGGACGTCCACTGGTCAAATCCCGTCCGTGCAAAGTCAAAGGGCTAGATCCTGTGGTCAAACGCTACAGGGTTAGGCGGGACGGGGGCACTGGGGGGGGGGGTAGCAATGCCACCGAAGCATCGCACCGGGCCCTCATACATGCGGGGTGGTGTGGTGGCATGTCCGAAGAGGCGGGACGCATCTCCGGGGCGTGGCCCCCCTCACGGACGCCGATGACACGGTAGTAGACGTTCTGCGGTAATGATGCAGCGTCAATATTACTAAATACTTGGAGCGCGATAAAATCATGAATTTTTTTGCACGACGTGGGCACATGTGCTATAGGAACGATGGTATTTTTTCATAATTTTTGGTGATGGAGAAGTATCCGAAAAATTCCCTCTACGCGGAATGCCCTTCGCGCGTCTACGGCTGCGGCCGGCGGCCTCCGGGGCTAGCATGCCGCCAAATCTTGCGTAGGCGGCCTCTCACAAGTCTGGAAGTGTTGTGGCGGTTGCAAACGCCCGACACGCGTGTCCGGGGTGTACCCCCCTCACGGACGGTGCCGCCGTCGGCACCTGGAGGGGGGAAACGGACGCGTCGGGTCTACACGGAGGGGATCTTGCTGTGGGTCTGGCCCGAATGTTGCTCCAAAGTGTTCCTATGGGCTGACCTAACACAACCAGGTGGGGAGGTCCACTGGTCAAAGCCCGTCCGTGCAAAGTCAAAGGGCTAGATCCCGTGGTCAAACGCTATAGGGTTAGGCGGGACGGGGGCACTGGGGGTAGCAACGCCACTGGAGCATCACATCGGGCCCTCATACATGCGGGGTGGTGTGGTGGCATGTCCGAAGAGGCGGGACGCGTCTCCGGGGCGTGGCCCCCCCTCACGGACGGCGATGATACGGTAGTAGACGTTCTGCGGTAACGATGCGGCGTCAATATTACTAAATACTCAGAGCGCGATAAAATCATGAGTTTTTTTCACGACGTGGGCACATGTGCTATAGGAACGATGGTATTTTTTCAATAATTTTTGGTGATGGAGAAGTATCCAAAAAATTCCCTCTACGCGGATTGCCCTTCGCGCGTCTACGGCTCTGGCCGGCGGCCTCCGGGGGCTAGCATGCCGCCAAATCTTGCGTAGGCGGCCTCTCATAAGTCTGGAAGTCTTGTGGCGGTTGCAAACGCCCGGCACGCGTGTCCGGGGTGTGCCCCCCTCACGGACGGCGCTGCCGCCGGCACCTGGAGGGGGAAAACGGACGCGTCGGGTCTACACGGAGGGGATCTTGCTGTGGGTCTGGCCCGGATGTTGCTCCAAAGTGTTCCTATGGGCTGACTTAACACAACCGGGTGGGGAGGTTCACTGGCCAAAGCCCGTCTGTGCGAAGTCAATGGGCTAGATCCCGTGGTCAAACGCTATAGGGTTAGGCGGGACGGGGGCACTGGGGGTAGCAATGCCACCGGAGAATCGCACCGGGCCCTCATACATGCGGGGTGGTGTGGTGGCACGTCCGAAGAGGCGGTACGCGACTCCGGGGCATGGCCCCCCCTCACGGACGGCGATGACACGGTAGTAGACGTTCTGTGGTAACGATGCAGCGACAATATTACTAAATACTCGGAGTGCGATAAAATCATGAGTTTTTTTGCATGACATGGGCACATGTGCTATAGGAGCGATGGTATTTTTTCATAATTTTTGGTGATGGAGAAGTATCCGAAAAATTCCCTCTACGCGGATTGCCCTTCGCGCGTCTACGGCTGTGGCCGGCGGCCTTCGGGGACTAGCATGCCGCCAAATCTTGCGTAGGCGGCTCTCACAAGTCTGGAAGTATTGTGGCGGTTGCAAACGCTCGGCACACGTGTCCGGGGTGTGCCCCCCTCACGGACGGCGCCGCCGCCGGTACCTGGAGGGGGGAAACGGACGCGTTGGGTCTACACGGAGGGGATCTTGCTGTGGGTCTAGCCCGGATGTTGCTCCAAAGTGTTCCTATGGGCTGACCTAACACAACCGGGTGGGGAGGTCCACTGGTCAAAGCCCATCTGTGCAAAGTCAAAGGGCTGGATCCCGTGGTCAAACGCTACAGGGTTAGGCGGGACGGGGGCATTGGGGGGGTAGCAATGCCACCGGAGCGTCGCACCGGGCCCTCATACATGCGGGGTGGTGTGGTGGCACGTCTGAAGAGGCGGGACGCGTCTCCGGGGCGTGGCCCCCCCTCACGGATGACGATGACACGGTAGTAGACATTCTGCGGTAACGATGCGGCGTCAATATTACTAAATACTCGGAGCGCGATAAAATCATGAGTTTTTTTGCACGACGTGGGCACATGTGCTATAGGAACGATGGTATTTTTTCATAACTTTTGGTGATGGAGAAGTATCCGAAAAATTCCATCTACGCGGATTGCCCTTCGCGCGTCTACGGCTGTGGCCGGCGGCCTCCGGGGGCTAGCATGCCGCCAAATCTAGCGTAGGCGGCCTCTCACAAGTCTGGAAGTCTTGAGGCGGTTGCAAACGCCCGGCACGCGTGTCCGGGGTGTGCCCCCCCTCACGGACGGCGCCGCCGCCGGCACCTGGAGGGGGGAAACGGACGCGTCGGGTCTACACGGAGGGGATCTTGCTGTGGTTCTGGCCCGGATGTTGCCCCAAAGTGTTCCTATGGGCTGACCTAACACAACCGGGTGGGGAGGTCCACTGGTCAAAGCCCGTCTGTGCAAAGTCAATGGGCTAGATCCCGTGGTCAAACGCTACAGGGTTAGGCGGGACGGGGGCACTGGGGGGTAGCAATGCCACCGGAGCATCGCACCGGGCCCTCATACATGCGGGGTGGTGTGATGGCATGTCCGAAGAGGCGGGACGCGTCTCCGGGGCGTGGCCCCCCCTCACGGATGATGATGATACGGTAGTAGACATTCTGCGGTAACGATGCAGCGACAATATTACTAAATACTCGGAGCGCGATAAAATCATGAGTTTTTTTGCATGACATGGGCACATGTGCTATAGGAACGATGGTATTTTTTCATAATTTTTGGTGATGGAGAAGTATCCAAAAAATTCCATCTACGCGGATTGCCCTTCGCGCGTCTACGGCTGTGGCCGGCGGCCTCCGGGGGCTAGCATGCCGCCAAATCTAGCGTAGGCGGCCTCTCACAAGTCTGGAAGTCTTGAGGCGGTAGCAAACGCCCGGCACGCGTGTCCGGGGTGTGCCTCCCCTCACGGACGGCGCCACCGCCGGCACCTGGAGGGGGGAAACGGACGCGTCGGGTCTACACGGAGGGGATCTTGCTGTGGTTCTCGCCCGGATGTTGCTCCAAAGTGTTCCTATGGGCTGACTTAACACAACCGGGTGGGGAGGTCCACTGGCCAAAGCCCGTCTGTGCAAAGTCAATGGGCTAGATCCCGTGGTCAAACGCTATAGGGTTAGGTGGGACGGGGGCACTGGGGGTAGCAATGCCACCGGAGCGTCGCACCGGGCCCTCATACATGCGGGGTGGTGTGGTGGCACGTCCAAAGAGGCGGGACGCGTCTCCGGGGCGTGGCCCCCCCTCACGGATGACGATGACACGGTAGTAGACATTCTGCGGTAACGATGCGGCGTCAATATTACTAAATACTCGGAGCGCGATAAAATCATGAGTTTTTTTGCACGACGTGGGCACATGTGCTATAGGAACGATGGTATTTTTTGATAACTTTTGGTGATGGAGAAGTATCCGAAAAACCCCCTCTACGCGGATTGCCCTTCGCGCTTCTACGGGTGTGGCTGGCGGCCTCCGGGGGCTAGCATGCCGCCAAATCTAGCGTAGGCGGCCTCTCACAAGTCTGGAAGTATTGTGGCGGTTGCAAACGCCCGGCACGCGTGTCCGGGGTGTGCCCCCCCCTCACGGACGGCGCCGCCGCCGGCACCTCGAGGGGGGAAACGGACGCGTCGGGTCTACACGGAGGGGATCTTGTTGTTGGTCTGGCCTGGATGTTGCTCCAAAGTGTTCCTATGGGCTGACCTAACACAACCGGGTGGGGAGGTCCACTGGTCAAAGCCCGTCCGTGCAAAGTGAAAGGGCTAGATCCCGTGGTCAAACGCTACAGGGTTAGGCGGGACGAGGGCACTGGGGGGTAGCAATGCCACCGGAGCGTCGCACCGGGCCCTCATACATGCGGGGTGGTGTGGTGGCATGTTCGAAGAGGCGGGACGCGTCTCCGGGGCGTGGCCCCCCCTCACGGACGGCGATGACACGGTAGTAGACGTTCTGCGGTAACGATGCGGCGTCAATATTACTAAATACTCGGAGCGCGATAAAATCATGAGTTTTTTTGCACGACGTGGGCACATGTGCTATAGGAACGATGGTATTTTTTCATAACTTTTGGTGATGGAGAAGTATCCGAAAAATTCCATCTACGCGGATTGCCCTTCGCGCTTCTACGAGTGTGGCCGGCGGCCTCCGGGGGCTAGCATGCCGCCAAATCTAGCGTAGGCGGCCTCTCACAAGTCTGGAAGTCTTGAGGCGGTTGCAAACGCCCGGCACACGTGTCCGGGGTGTGCCCCCCTCACGGACGGCGCCGCCGCCGGTACCTGGAGGGGGGAAACGGACGCGTTGGGTCTACACGGAGGGGATCTGGCTGTGGGTCTGGCCCGGATGTTGCTCCAAAGTGTTCCTATGGGCTGACCTAACACAACCGGGTGGGGAGGTCCACTGGTCAAAGTCCGTCTGTGCAAAGTCAAAGGGGTAGATCCCGTGGTCAAACGCTACAGGGTTAGGCGGGACGGGGGCATTGGGGGGGTAGCAATGCCACCGGAGCGTCGCACCGGGCCCTCATACATGCGGGGTGGTGTGGTGGCATGTCCGAAGAGGCGGGACGCGTCTCCGGGGCGTGGCCCCCCCTCACGGACGGCGATGACTTGGTAGTAGACGTTCTGCGGTAACGATGCGGCGTCAATATTACTAAATACTCGGAGCATGATAAAATCATGAGTTTTTTTCACGACGTGGGCACATGTGCTATAGGAACGATGGTATTTTTTCATAATTTTTGGTGATGGAGAAGTATCCGAAAAATTCCCTCTACGCGGATTTCCCTTCGCGCGTCTACGGCTGTGGCCGGCGGCCTCCGGGGGCGAGCATGCCGCCAAATCTTGTGTAGGCGGCCTCTCACAAGTCTGGAAGTGTTGTGGCGGTTGCAAACGCCCGGCACGCTTGTCCGGGGTGTGCCCCCCCTCACGGACGACGCCGCCGCCGGCACCTGGAGGGGGGAAACGGACGCGTCGAGTCTACACGGAGGGGATCTTGCTATGGGTCTGGCCCGGATGTTGCTCCAAAGTGTTCCTATAGGCTGACCTAACACAACCGGGTGGGGAGGTCCAATGGTCAAAGCCCGTCCGTGCAAAGTCAAAGGGCTAGATCCCGTGGTCAAACGCTACAGGGTTAGGCGGGACGG
>NW_025228082.1:180541-192544 GCF_018294505.1 Triticum aestivum
GTCACATCAGGCCCTCGTACATGCGGGGTGGTGTGGTGGCATGTCCGAAGAGGCGGGACGCGTCTCCGGGGCGTGGCCCACCCTCACGGACGGCGATGACACGTTAGTAGACGTTCTGCGATAACGATGCGGCGTCAATATTACTAAATACTCGGAGCATGATAAAATCATGAGTTTTTTTCACGACGTGGGCACATGTGCTATAGGAACGATGGTATTTTTTCATAATTTTTGGTGATGGAGAAGTATCCGAAAAATTCCATCTACGCGGATTGCCCTTCGCGCGTCTACGGGTGTGGCCGGCGGCCTCCGGGGGCTAGCATGCCGCCAAATCTAGCGTAGGCGGCCTCTCACAAGTCTGGAAGTCTTGTGGCGGTTGCAAACGCCCGGCACGCGTGTCCGGGGTGTGCCCCCCCTCACGGACGGCGCCCCCGCCGGCACCTGGAGGGGGGAAACGGACGCGTCGGGTCTACACGAAGGGGATCTTGCTATGGGTCTGGCCCGGATGTTGCTCCAAAGTGTTCATATGGGCTGAACTAACACAACCGGGTGGGGACGTCCACTGGTCAAATCCCGTCCGTGCAAAGTCAAAGGGCTAGATCATGTGGTCAAACGCTACAGGGTTAGGTGGGATGGGGGCATTGGGGGGGGGGGGTAGCAATGCCACCGGAGCATCGCACCGGGCCCTCATACATGCGGAGTGGTGTGGTGGCATGTCCGAAGAGGCGGGACGCGTCTCCGGGGTGTGGCCCCCCCTCACGGATGACGATGACACGGTAGTAGACATTCTGCGGTAATGATGCGGCGTCAATATTACTAAATACTCGGAGCGCGTTAAAATCATGAGTTTTTTTGCACGACGTGGGCACATGTGCTATAGGAACGATGGTGTTTTTTCATAATTTTTGGTGATGGAGAAGTATCCGAAAAATTCCCTCTACGCGGATTGCCCTTCGCGCGTCTACGGGTGTGGCCGGCGGCCTCCGGGGGCTAGCATGCCGCCAAATCTAGCATAGGCGGCCTCTCACAAGTCTGGAAGTCTTGTGGCGGTTGCAAACGCCCGGCACGCGTGTCCGGGGTGTGCCCCCCACCCGGACGGCGCCGCCACCGGCACCTGGAGGGGGGAAACGGACGCGCCGAGTCTACACGGAGGGGATCTTGCTGTGGGTCTGGCCCGGATGTTGCTCCAAAGTGTTCCTATGGGCTGACCTAACACAACCGGGTGGGGAGGTCTGCTGGTCAAAGCCTGTCCGTGCAAAGTCAAAGGGCTAGATCCCGTGGTCAAACGCTACAGGGTTAGGCGGGACGGGGGCACTGGGGGGTAGCAATGCCTCCGGAGCGTCACATCGGGCCCTCATACATGCGGGGTGGTGTGGTGGCATGTCCGAAGAGGCGGGACGCGTCTCCGGGGCGTGGCCCCCCCTCACGGACGGCGATGACACGGTAGTAGACGTTCTGCGGTAACGATGCGGCGTCAATATTACTAAATACTCGGAGCACGATAAAATCATGAGTTTTTTTCACGAGGTGGGCACATGTGCTATAGGAACGATGGTATTTTTTCATAATTTTTGGTGATGGAGAAGTATCCGAAAAATTCCCTCTACGCGGATTTCCCTTCGCGCGTCTACGGCTGTGGTCGGCGGCCTCCGGGGGCTAGCATGCCGCCAAATCTTGTGTAGGTGTCCTCTCACAAGTCTGGAAGTATTGTGGCGGTTGCAAACGCCCGGCACACGTGTCCGGGGTGTGCCCCCCTCACGGACGGCGCCGCCGCCGGCACCTGGAGGGGGGAAACGGACGCGTCGGGTCTACACGGAGGGGATCTTGCTATGGGTCTGGCCCGGATGTTGCTCCAAAGTGTTCCTATGGGCTGAACTAACACAACCGGGTGGGGAGGTTCACTGGTCAAAGCCCGTCCATGCAAAGTCAAAGGGCTAGATCCCATGGTCAAACGCTACAGGGTTAGGCGAGACGGGGGCACTAGGGGGTAGCAATGCCATCGTAGCATCGCACCGGGCCCTCATACATGCGAGGTGGTGTGGTGGCATGTCCGAAGAGGCGGGACGCGTCTCCGGGGCGTGCCCCCCCCCCCTCAAGGACGGCGATGACACGGTAGTAGACGTTCTGTGGTAACGATGCGGTGTCAATATTACTAAATACTCGGAGCGTGATAAAATCATGAGTTTTTTTGCACGACGTGGGCACATGTGCTATAGGAACGATGGTATTTTTTCATAATTTTTGGTGATGGAGAAGTATCCGAAAAATGCCCTCTACGCGGATTGCCCTTCGCGCGTCTACGGCTGTGGCCGGCGGCCTCCGGGGCTAGCATGCCGCCAAATCATGCGTAGGCGGCCTCTCACAAGTCTGGAAGTGTTGTGGCGGTTGCAAACGCCCGGCACGCGTGTCCGGGGTGTGCCCCCCCTCACGGATGGCGCTGCCGCCGGCACCTGGAGGGGGAAAACGGACGCGTCGGGTCTACACGGAGGGGATCTTGCTGTGGGTCTGGCCCGGATGTTGCTCCAAAGTGTTCCTATGGGCTGACTTAACACAACCGGGTGGGGAGGTTCACTGGTCAAAGCCCGTCTGTGCAAAGTCAATGTGCTAGATCCCGTGGTCAAACGCTATAGGGTAAGGCGGGACGGGGGCACTGGGGGTAGCAATGCCACTGGAGCATCGCACCGGGCCCTCATACATGCGGGGTGGTGTGGTGGCACGTCCGAAGAGGCGGTACGCGTCTCCGGGGCGTGGCCCCCCCTCACGGACGGCGATGACATGGTAGTAGACGTTTTGCGGTAACAATGCGACGACAATATTACTAAATACTCGGAGTGCGATAAAATCATGAGTTTTTTTGCATCACATGGGCACATGTGCTATAGGAACGATGGTATGTTTTCATAATTTTTGGTGATGGAGAAGTATCCGAAAAATTCCCTCTACGCGGATTGCCCTTCGCGCGTCTACGGCTGTGGCCGGCGGCCTTCGGGGGCTAGCATGCCGCCAAATCTTGCGTAGGCGGCTCTCACAAGTCTGGAAGTATTGTGGCGGTTGCAAACGCCCGGCACACGTGTCCGGGGTGTGCCCCCCTCACGGACGGCGCCGCCGCCGGTACATGGAGGGGGGAAACGGACGCGTTGGGTCTACACGGACGGGATCTTGCTGTGGGTCTGGCCCGGATGTTGCTCCAAAGTGTTCCTATGGGCTGACCTAACACAACCGGGTGGGGAGGTCCACTGGTCAAAGCCCGTCCGTGCAAAGTCAAAGGGCTAGATCCCGTGGTCAAACACTACAGGGTTAGGCGGGACGGGGGCACTGGGGGTAGCAATGCCACCTGAGCATCACATCGGGCCCTCATATATGCGGGGTGGTGTGGTGGCATGTCCGAAGAGGCGGGACGCGTCTCCGGGGCGTGGCCCCCCCTCACGGACGGCGATGACACGGTAGTAGACGTTCTGCGGTAGCGATGCAGCGTCAATATTACTAAATACTCGGAGCGCGATAAAATCATGAGTTTTTTGCACGACGTGGGCACATGTGCTATAGGAATGATGGTATTTTTTCAGAATGTTTGGTGATGGAGAAGTATCCGAAAAATTCCCTCTACGCGGATTGGCCTTCGCGCGTCTACGGCTGTGGCCGGCGGCCTCCGGGGGCTTGCATGCCGCCAAATCTTGCGTAGGCGGCCTCTCACAAGTCTGGAAGTGTTGTGGCGGATCCAAACGCCCAGCACGCGTGTCCGGGGTGTGCCCCCCCTCACGGACGGCGCCGCCGCCGGCACGTGGAGGGGGGAAACGGACGCGTCGGGTCTACACGGAGGGGATCTTGCTATGGGTCTGGCCCGGATGTTGCTCCAAAGTGTTCCTATGGGCTGACCTAACACAACCGGGTGGGAAGGTCCACAGGTCAAAGCCCGTCCGTGCAAAGTCAAAGGGCTAGATCCCGTGGTCAAACGCTACAGGGTTAGGCGGGACGGGGGCACTGGGGGGTAGCAATGCCACCGGAGCGTCGCACCGGGCCCTCATACATGCGTGGTGGTGTGGTGGCATGTCTGAAGAGGCGGGACGCGTCTCCGGGGCATGGCCCCCCTCATGGACGGTGATGACATGGTAGTAGACGTTTTGCGGTAACGATGCGGCATCAATATTACTAAATACTCGGAGCGCGATAAAATCATGAGTTTTTTTCACGACGTGGGCACATGTGCTATAGGAATGATGGTATTTTTTCATAATTTTTGGTGATGGAGAAGTATCCGAAAAATTCCCTCTACGCGGATTGCCCTTCGCGCGTCTACAGCTGTGGCCGGCGGCCTCCGGGGGCTAGCATGCCGCCAAATCTTGCGTAGGCGGCCTCTCACAAGTCTGGAAGTGTTGTGGCGGTTGCAAACGCCCGGCACGCGTGTCCGGGGTGTGCCCCCCCCCTCACGGACGGCGCCGCCGCGGGCAGCTGGAGGGGGGAAACGGACGCGTCGGGTCTACACGGAGGGGATCTTGCTGTGGGTCTGGCCCGGATGTTGCTCCAAAGTGTTCATATGGGCTGACCTAACACAACCGGGTGGGGACGTCCACTGGTCAAATCCCGTCCGTGCAAAGTCAAAGGGCTAGATCCTGTGGTCAAACGCTACATGGTTAGGCGGGACGGGGGCACTGGGGGGTAGCAATGCCACCGGAGCGTCACATCGGGCCCTCATACATGCGGGTGGTGTGGTGGCATGTCCGAAGAGGCGGGACGCGTCTCCGGGGCATGGCCCCCCCTCACGGACGGCGATGACACGTTAGTAGACGTTCTGCGGTAACAATGCGGCGTCAATATTACTAAATAGTCGGAGCGCGATAAAATCATGAGTTTTTTGCACGACATGGGCACATGTGCTATAGGAACGATGGTATTTCTCAGAATGTTTGGTGATGGAGAAGTATCCGAAAAATTCCCTCTACGCGGATTGCCCTTCGCGCGTCTACGGTTGTGGTCGGCGGCCTCCGTGGGCTAGCATGCCGCCAAATCTTGCGTAGGCGGCCTCTCACAAGTCTGGAAGTGTTGTGGCGGTTGCAAACGCCCGGCACGCGTGTCCGGGGTGTGCCCCCCCTCACGGACGGCGCCGCCACCGGCACCTGGAGGGGGGAAACGGACGCGTCGAGTCTACACGGAGGGGATCTTGCTATGGGTCTGGCCCGGATGTTGCTCCAAAGTGTTCCTATGGGCTGACCTAACAAAACCGGGTGGGAAGGTCCATGGGTCAAAGCCCGTCCGTGCAAAGTCAAAGGGCTAGATCCCGTGGTCAAACGCTACAGGGTTAGGCGGGACGGGGGCACTGGGGGGGGGGTAGCAATGCCACCGGAGCGTCGCACCGGTCCCTCATACATGCGTGGTGGTGTGGTGGCATGTCCGAAGAGGCGGGACGCGTCTCCGGGGCGTGGCCCCCCTCACGGACGGCGATGACATGGTAGTAGACGTTCTGCGGTAACGATGCGGCGTCAATATTACTAAATACTCGGAGCACGATAAAATCATGAGTTTTTTTTCACAACGTGGGCACATGTGCTATAGGAATGATGGTATTTTTTCATAATTTTTGGTGATGGAGAAGTATCCGAAAAATTCCCTCTACGCGGATTTCCCTTCGCGCGTCTACGGCTGTGGCCGACGGCCTCCGGGGGCTAGCATGCCGCCAAATCTTGTGTAGGCGGCCTCTCACAAGTCTGGAAGTGTTGTGGCGGTTGCAAACGCCCGGCACGCGTGTCCGGGGTGTGCCCCCCCTCACGGACGGCACCGCCGCCGGCACCTGGAGGGGGGAAACGGACACGTCGGGTCTACACGGAGGGGATCTTGCTGTGGGTCTGGCCCGGATGTTGCTCCAAAGTGTTCATATGGGCTGACCTAACATAACCGGGTGGGGACGTCCACTGGTCAAATCCCGTCCGTGCAAAGTCAAAGGGCTAGATCCTGTGGTCAAACGCTACAGGGTTAGGCGGGACGGGGGCACTAGGGGGGGGGGTAGCAATGCCACCGGAGCATCGCACCGGGCCCTCATACATGCGTGGTGGTGTGGTGGCATGTCCGAAGAGGCGGGACGCATCTCCGGGGCATGGCCCCCCCTCACGGACGCCGATGACACGGTAGTAGACGTTTTGCGGTAACGATGCGGCGTCAATAGTACTAAATACTCGCAGCGCGATAAAATCATGAGTTTTTTTGCATGACATGGGCACATGTGCTATAGAAACGATGCTATTTTTTCATAATTTTTGGTAATGGAGAAGTATCCGAAAAATGCCCTCTACGCGGATTGCCCTTCGCCCGTCTACGGCTGTGGCCGGCGGCCTTCGGGGGCTAGCATGCCGCCAAATCTTGCGTAGGCGGCTCTCACAAGTCTGGAAGTTTTGTGGCGGTTGCAAACGCCCGGCACACGTGTCCGGGGTGTGCCTCCCTCACGGACGGCGCCGCTGCCGGCACCTGGAGGGGGGAAACGGACGCGTCGGGTCTACACGGAGGGGATCTTGCTGTGGGTCTAGCCCGGATGTTGCTCCAAAGTGTTCCTATGGGCTGACCTAACACAACCGGGTGGGGAGGTCCACTGGTCAAAGCCCGTCTGTGCAAAGTCAAAGGGCTAGATCCCGTGGTCAAACGCTATAGGGTTAGGCGGGACGGGGGCACTGGGGGGTAGCAATGCCACCGGAGCATCGCACCGGGCCCTCATACATGCGGGGTGGTGTGGTGGCACGTCCGAAGAGGCGGTACGCGACTCCGGGGCGTGGCCCCCCCTCACGGACGGCGATGACACGGTAGTAGACGTTCTGCGGTAAAGATGCAGCGACAATATTACTAAATTCTCGGAGTGCGATAAAATCATGAGTTTTTTTCACGACGTGGGCACATGTGCTATAGGAACGATGGTATTTTTTCATAATTTTTGGTGATGGAGAAGTATCTGAAAAATTCCCTCTACGCGGATTGCCCTTCGCGCGTCTACGGCTGTGGCCGGCGGCCTTCGGGGGCTAGCATGCCGCCAAATCTTGCGTAGGCGGCTCTCACAAGTCTGGAAGTATTGTGGCGGTTGCAAACGCCCGGCACGCGTGTCCGAGGTGTGCCCCCCTCACGGACGGCGCCGCCGCCGGTACCTGGAGGGGGGAAACGGACGCGTTGGGTCTACACGGAGGGGATCTTGCTGTGGGTCTGGCTCGGATGTTGCTCCAAAGTGTTCCTATGGGCTGACCTAACACAACCGGGTGGGGAGGTCCACTGGTCAAAGCCCGTCTGTGCAAAGTCAAAGGGCTAGATCCCGTGGTCAAACGCTACAGGGTTAGGCGGGACGGGGGCATTGGGGGGGTAGCAATGCCACCGGAGCGTCGCACCGAGCCCTCATACATGCGGGGTGGTGTGGTGGCATGTCCGAAGAGGCGGGACGCGTCTCCGGGGCGTTCCCCCCCCCCTCAAGGACGGCGATGACACGGTAGTAGACGTTCTGCGGTAACGATGCGGTGTCAATATTACTAAATACTCGGAGCGTGATAAAATCATGAGTTTTTTTGCACGACGTGGGCACATGTGCTATAGGAACGATGGTGTTTTTTCATAATTTTTGGTGATGGAGAAGTAACCGAAAAATGCCCTCTACGCGGATTGCCCTTCGCGCGTCTACGGCTATGGCCGGCGGCCTCCGGGGCTAGCATGCCGCCAAATCTTGCGTAGGCGGCCTCTCACAAGTCTGGAAGTAATGTGGCGGTTGCAAACGCCCGGCACGCGGGTCCGAGGTGTGCCCCCCCTCACGGACGGCGCTGCCGCCGGCACCTGGAGGGGGAAAACAGACGCGTCGGGTCTACACAGAGGGGATCTTGCTGTGGGTCTGGCCCGGATGTTGCTCCAAAGTGTTCCTATGGGCTGACTTAACACAACCGGGTGGGGAGGTTCACTGGCCAAAGCCCATCTGTGCGAAGTCAATGGGCTAGATCCCGTGGTCAAACACTATAGGGTTAGGCGGGACGGGGGCACTGGGGGGTAGCAATGCCACCGGAGCATCGCACCGGGCCCTCATACATGCGGGGTGGTGTGGTGGCACGTCCGAAGAGGCGGTACGCGACTCCGGGGCATGGCCCCCCCTCACGGACGGCGATGACACGGTAGTAGACGTTCTGTGGTAACGATGCAGCGACAATATTACTAAATACTCGGAGTGCGATAAAATCATGAGTTTTTTTGCATGACATGGGCACATGTGCTATAGGAACGATGGTATTTTTTCATAATTTTTGGTGATGGAGAAGTATCCGAAAAATCCCCAATACGCGGATTGCCCTTCGCGCGTCTACGGCTGTGGCCGGCGGCCTTCGGGGGCTAGCATGCCGCCAAATCTTGCGTAGGCGGCTCTCACAAGTCTGGAAGTATTGTGGCGGTTGCAAACGCCCGGCACATGTGTCCGGGGTGTGCCCCCCTAACGGACGGCGCCGCCGCCGGTACCTGGAGGGGGGAAACGGACGCGTTGGGTCTACACGGAGGGGATCTTGCTGTGGGTCTGGCCCGGATGTTGCTCCAAAGTGTTCCTATGGGCTGACCTAACACAACCGGGTGGGGAGGTCCACTGGTCAAAGCCCGTCTGTGCAAAGTCAAAGGGCTAGATCCCGTGGTCAAACGCTACAGGGTTAGGCGGGACGGGGGCATTGGGGGGGTAGCAATGCCACCGGAGCGTCGCACCGGGCCCTCATACATGTGGGGTGGTGTGGTGGCACGTCCGAAGAGGCGGGACGCGTCTCCGGGGCGTGGCCCCCCCCTCACGGATGACGATGACACAGTAGTAGACATTCTGCGGTAACAATGCGGCGTCAATATTACTAAATACTCTGAGCGCGATAAAATCATGAGTTTTTTTGCACGACGTGGGCACATGTGCTATAGGAACGATGGTATTTTTTCATAACTTTTGGTGATGGAGAAGTATCCGAAAAATTCCATCTACGCGGATTGCCCTTCGCGCGTCTACGGCTGTGGCCGGCGGCCTCCGGGGGCTAGCATGCCGCCAAATCTAGCGTAGGCGGCCTCTCACAAGTCAGGAAGTCTTGAGGCGGTTGCAAACGCCCGGCACGCGTGTCCGGGGTGTGCCCCCCCTCACGGACGGCGCCGCCGCCGGCACCTGGAGGGGGGAAACGGACGCGTCGGGTCTACACGGAGGGGATCTTGCTGTGGTTCTGGCCCGGATGTTGCCCCAAAGTGTTCCTATGGGCTGACCTAACACAACCGGGTGGGGAGGTCCACTGGTCAAAGCCCGTCTGTGCAAAGTCAATGGGCTAGATCCCGTGGTCAAACGCTACAGGGTTAGGCGGGACGGGGGCACTGGGGGGTAGCAATGCCACCGGAGCATCGCACCGGGCCCTCATACATGCGGGGTGGTGTGGTGGCATGTCCGAAGAGGCGGGACGCGTCTCCGGGGCGTGGCCCCCCCTCACGAATGACGATGACACGGTAGTAGACATTCTGCGGTAACGATGCAGCGACAATATTACTAAATACTCGGAGCGCGATAAAATCATGAGTTTTTTTGCATGACATGGGCACATGTGCTATAGGAACGATGGTATTTTTTCATAATTTTTGGTGATGGAGAAGTATCCGAAAAATTCCATCTATGCGGATTGCCCTTCGCGCGTCTACGGCTGTTGCCGGCGGCCTCCGGGGGCTAGCATGCCGCCAAATCTAGCGTAGGCAGCCTCTCACAAGTCTGGAAGTCTTGAGGCGGTAGCAAACGCCCGTCACGCGTGTCCGGGGTGTGCCCCCCCTCACGGACGGCGCCGCCGCCGGCACCTGGAGGGGGGAAACGGACGCGTCGGGTCTACACGGAGGGGATCTTGCTGTGGTTCTGGCCCGGATGTTGCTCCAAAGTGTTCCTATGGGCTGACTTAACACAATCGGGTGGGGAGGTCCACTGGCCAAAGCCCGTCTGTGCAAAGTCAATGGGCTAGATCCCGTGGTCAAACGCTATAGGGTTAGGTGGGACGGGGGCACTGGGGGGTAGCAATGCCACCGGAGCGTCGCACCGGGCCCTCATACATGCGGGGTGGTGTGGTGGCACGTCCGAAGAGGCGGGACGCGTCTCCGGGGCGTGGCCCCCCCTCACGGATGACGATGACACGGTAGTAGACATTCTGCGGTAACGATGCGGCGTCAATATTACTAAATACTCGGAGCGCGATAAAATCATGAGTTTTTTTGCACGACGTGGGCACATGTGCTATAGGAACGATGGTATTTTTTCATAACTTTTGGTGATGGAGAAGTATCCGAAAAACCCCCTCTACGCGGATTGCCCTTCGAGCTTCTACGGGTGTGGCCGGCGGCCTCCGGGGGCTAGCATGCCGCCAAATCTAGCGTAGGCGGCCTCTCACAAGTCTGGAAGTATTGTGGCGGTTGCAAACGCCTGGCACGCGTGTCCGGGGTGTGCCCCCCCTCACGGACGGCGCCGCCGCCGGCACCTGGAGGGGGGAAACGGACGCGTCGGGTCTACACGGAGGGGATCTTGTTGTGGGTCTGGCCCGGATGTTGCTCCAAAGTGTTCCTATGGGCTGACCTAACACAACCGGGTGAGGAGGTCCACTGGTCAAAGCCCGTCCGTGCAAAGTGAAAGGGCTAGATCCCGTGGTCAAACGCTACAGGGTTAGGCGGGACGGGGGCACTGGGGGTAGCAATGCCACCGGAGCGTCGCACCGGGCCCTCATACATGCGGGGTGGTGTGGTGGCATGTTCGAAGAGGCGGGACGCGTCTCCGGGGCGTGGCCCCCCCACACGGACGGCGATGACACGGTAGTAGACGTTCTGCGGTAATGATGCGGCGTCAATATTACTAAATACTCGGAGCGCGATAAAATCATGAGTTTTTTTGCACGACGTGGGCACATGTGCTATAGGAACGATGGTATTTTTTCATAACTTTTGGTGATGGAGAAGTATCCGAAAAATTCCATCTACGCGGATTGCCCTTCGCGCTTCTACGGGTGTGGCCGGCGGCCTCCGGGGGCTAGCATGCCGCCAAATCTAGCGTAGGCGGCCTCTCACAAGTCTGGAAGTCTTGAGGCCGTTGCAAACGCCCGGCACGCGTGTCCGGGGTGTGCCCCCCCCCCTCACGGACGGCGCCGCCGCCGGCACCTGGAGGGGGGAAACGGACGCGTCGGGTCTAAACGGAGGGGATCTTGTTGTGGGTCTGGCCCGGATGTTGCTCCAAAGTGTTCCTATGGGCTGACCTAACACAACCGGGTGGGGAGGTCCACTGGTCAAAGCCCGTCCGTGCAAAGTGAAAGGGCTAGATCCCGTGGTCAAACGCTACAGGGTTAGGCGGGACGGGGGCACTGGGGGTAGCCATGCCACCGGAGCATTACATCGGGCCCTCATACATGCGGGGTGGTGTGGTGGCATGTTCGAAGAGGCGGTACGCGACTCCGGGGCGTGGCCCCCCCTCACGGACGACGATGACACGGTAGTAGACGTTCTGCGGTAACGATGCAGCGACAATATTACTAAATACTCGGAGTGCGATAAAATCATGAGTTTTTTTGCATGACATGGGCACATGTGCTATAGGAACGATGGTATTTTTTCATAATTTTTGGTGATGGAGAAGTATCCGAAAAATTCCCTCTACGCGGATTGCCCTTCGCGCGTCTACGGCTGTGGCCGGCGGCCTTCGGGGGCTAGCATGCCGCCAAATCTTGCGTAGGCGGCTCTCACAAGTCTGGAAGTATTGTGGCGGTTGCAAACGCCCGGCACGCATGTCCGGGGTGTGCCCCCCCCTCACGGACGGCGCCGCCGCCGGCACCTGGAGGGGGGAAACGGACGCGTCGGGTCTACACGGAGGGGATCTTGCTGTGGGTCTGGCCCAGATTTTGCTCCAAAGTGTTCATATGGGCTGACCTAACACAACCGGGTGGGGACGTCCACTGGTCAAATCCCGTCCATGCAAAGCCAAAGGGCTAGATCCTGTGGTCAAACTCTACAGGGTTAGGCGGGACGGGGGCACTG
>NW_025228082.1:192890-199448 GCF_018294505.1 Triticum aestivum
GGTATTTTTTCATAATTTTTGGTGATGGAGAAGTATCCGAAAAATTCCCTCTATGCGGAATGCCCTTCGCGCGTCTACGGCTGTGGCCGGCGGCCTCCGGGGCTAGCATGCCGCCAAATCTTGCGTAGGCGGCCTCTCACAAGTCTGGAAGTGTTGTGGCGGTTGTAAACGCCCGGCACGCGTGTCCGGGGTGTGCCACCCCTCACGGACGGCGCCGCCATCGGCACCTGGAGGGGGGAAACGGACGCGTCGGGTCTACACGAAGGGGACCTTGCTATGGGTCTGGCCCGGATGTTGCTCCAAAGTGTTCCTATGGGCTGAACTAACACAACCGGGTGGGGAGGTCCACTGGTCAAAGCCCGTCCGTGCAAAGTCAAAGGGCTAGATCCCGTGGTCAAACGCTACAGGGTTAGGCGAGACGGGGGCACTAGGGGGTAGCAATGCCAACGGAGCATCGCACCGGGCCCTCATACATGCGGGGTGGTGTGGTGGAATGTCCGAAGAGGCGGGACGCGTCTCCGGGGCGTGCCCCCCCCCTCAAGGACGGCGATGACAAGGTAGTAGACGTTCTGCGGTAACGATGCGGTGTCAATATTACTAAATACTCGGAGCGTGATAAAATCATGAGTTTTTTTGCACGACGTGGGCACATGTGCTATAGGAACGATGGTATTTTTTCATAATTTTTGGTGATGGAGAAGTATCCGAAAAATGCCCTCTACGCGGATTGCCCTTCGCTCGTCTACTGCTGTGGCCGGCGGCCTCCGGGGCTAGCATGCCGCCAAATCTTGCGTAGGCGGCCTCTCACAAGTCTGGAAGTGTTGTGGCGGTTGTAAACGCCCGGCACGCGTGTCCGGGGTGTGCCACCCCTCACGGACGGCGCCGCCATCGGCACCTGGAGGGGGGAAACGGACGCGTCGGGTCTACACGAAGGGGATCTTGCTATGGGTCTGGCCCGGATGTTGCTCCAAAGTGTTCCTATGGGCTGACTTAACACAACCGGGTGGGGAGGTTCACTGGCCAAAGCCCGTCTGTGCAAAGTCAATGGGCTAGATCCCGTGGTCAAACGCTATAGGGTTAGGCGGGACGGGGGCACTGGGGGGTAGCAATGCCACCGGAGCATCGCACCGGGCCCTCATACATGCGGGGTGGTGTGGTGGCACATCCGAAGAGGCGGTACGCGACTCCGGGGCGTGGCCCCCCCTCACGGACGGCGATGACACGGTAGTAGACGTTCTGCGGTAACGATGCAGCGACAATATTACTAAATACTCGGAGTGCGATAAAATCATGAGTTTTTTTGCATGACATGGGCACATGTGCTATAGGAATGATGGTATTTTTTCATAATTTTTGGTGATGGAGAAGTATCCGAAAAATTCCCTCTACGCGGATTGCCCTTCGCGCGTCTACGGCTGTGGCCGGCGGCTTTCGGGGGCTAGTATGCCGCCAAATCTTGCGTAGGCGGCTCTCACAAGTCTGGAAGTATTGTGGCGGTTCTAAACGCCCGGCACACGTGTCCGGGGTGTGCCCCCCTCACGGACGGTGCCGCCGCCGGTACCTGGAGGGGGGAAACGGACGCGTTGGGTCTACACGGAGGGGATCTTGCTGTGGGTCTGGCCCGGATGTTGCTCCAAAGTGTTCCTATGGGCTGACCTAACACAACCGGGTGGGGAGGTCCACTGGTCAAAGCCCGTCTGTGCAAAGTCAAAGGGCTAGATCCCGTGGTCAAACGCTACAGGGTTAGGCGGGACGGGGGCATTGGGGGGTAGCAATGCCACCGGAGTGTCGCACCGGGCCCTCATACATGCGGGGGTGGTGTGGTGGCATGTCCGCAGAGGCGGGACGCGTCTCCGGGGCGTGGCCCCCCCTCACGGATGACGATGACACGGTAGTAGACACTCTGCGGTAACGATGCGGCGTCAATATTACTAAATACTCGGAGCGTGATAAAATCATGAGTTTTTTGCACGACGTGGGCACATGTGCTATAGGAACGATGGTATTTTTTCATAACTTTTGGTGATGGAAAAGTATCCGAAAAATTCCATCTACGCGGATTGCTCTTCGCGCGTCTACGGGTGTGGCCGGCGGCCTCCGGGGGCTAGCATGCCGCCAAATCTAGCGTAGGCGGCCTCTCACAAGTCTGGAAGTCTTGTGGCGGTTGCAAACGCCCGGCACGCGTGTCCGGGGTGTGCCCCCCCCCCACGGACGGCGCCGCCGCCGGCACCTGGAGTGGGGAAACGGACGCGTCGGGTCTACACGGAGGGGATCTTGCTGTGGGTCTGGCCCGGATGTTGCTCCAAAGTGTTCCTATGGGCTGACCTAACACAACCGGGTGGGGAGGTCCACTGGTCAAAGCCCGTCCGTGCAAAGTCAAAGGGCTAGATCCCGTGGTCAAACGCTACAGGGTTAGGCGGGACGGGGGCACTAGGGGGTAGCAATGCCACCGGAGCGTCACATCGGGCCCTCATACATGCGGGGTGGTGTGGTGGCATGTCCGAAGAGGCCGGACGCGTCTCCGGGTCGTGGCCCCCCCTCACGGACGGCGATGACACGGTAGTAGACGTTCTGCGATAACGATGCAACGTCAATATTACTAACTACTCGGAGCGCGATAAAATCATGAGTTTTTTGCACGACATGGGCACATGTGCTATAGGAACGATGGTATTTTTCAGAATGTTTGGTGATGGAGAAGTATCCGAAAAATTCCCTCTACGCGGATTACCCTTCGCGCGTCTACGGCTGTGGCCGGCGGCCTCCGGGGGCTAGCATGCCGCCAAATCTTGCGTAGGCGGCCTCTCACAAGTCTGGAAGTGTTGTGGCGGATGCAAACGCCCGGCATGCGTGTCCGGTGTGTGCCCCCCCTCACGGACGGCGCCGCCGCCGGCACCTGGAGGGGGGAAACGGACGCGTCGGGTCTACACGGAGGGGATCTTGCTGTGGGTCTGGCCCGGATGTTGCTCCAAAGTGTTCATATGGGCTGACCTAACACAACCGGGTGGGGACGTCCACTGGTCAAATCCCGTCCGTGCAAAGTCAAAGGGCTAGATCCTATGGTCAAACGCTACAGGGTTAGGCGGGACGGGGGCACTGGGGAGGGGGGGTAGCAATGCCACCGGAGCGTCGCACCGGCCCTCATACATGCGGGGTGGTGTGGTGGCATGTCCGAAGAGGCGGGACGCATCTCCGGGGCGTGGCCCCCCTCACTGACGCCGGTGACCCGGTAGTAGACGTTCTGCGGTAACGATGCGGCGTCAATATTTCTAAATACTCGGAGCGCGATAAAATTATGAGTTTTTTTGCACGACGTGGGCACATGTGCTATAGGAATGATGGTATTTTTTCATAATTTTTGGTGATGGAGAAGTATCCGAAAAATTCCCTCTACGCGGAATGCCCTTCGCGCGTCTACGGCTGTGGCCGGCGGCCTCCGGGGCTAGCATGCCGCCAAATCTTGCGTAGGCGGCCTCTCACAAGTCTGGAAGTGTTGTGGCGGTTGTAAACGCCCGGCACGCGTGTCCGGGGTGTGCCACCCCTCACGGACGGCACCGCCGCCGGCACCTGGAGGGGGGAAACGGACGCGTTGGGTCTACACGAAAGGGATCTTGCTATGGGTCTGGCCCGGATGTTGCTCCAAAGTGTTCATATGGGCTGAACTAACACAACCGGGTGGGGACGTCCACTGGTCATATCCCGTCCGTGCAAAGTCAAAGGGCTAGATCCTGTGGTCAAATGCTACAGGGTTAGGCGGGACGGGGGCATTGGGGGGGGGGGTAGCAATGCCACCGGAGCATCGCACCGGGCCCTCATACATGCGGGGTGGTGTGGTGGCATGTCCGAAGAGGCGGGATGCGTCTCCGGGGTGTGCCCCCCCCTCACGGATGACGATGACACGGTAGTAGACATTCTGCGGTAATGATGCGACGTCAATATTACTAAATACTCGGAGCGCGATAAAATCATGAGTTTTTTTGCACGACGTTGGCACATGTGCTATAGGAACGATGGTATTTTTTTCATAATTTTTGGTGATGGAGAAGTATCCGAAAAATTCCCTCTACGCGGATTGCCCTTCGCGCGTCTACGGGTGTGGCCGGCGGCCTCCGGGGGGTAGCATGCCGCCAAATCTAGCATAGGCGGCCTCTCACAAGTCTGGAAGTCTTGTGGCGGTTACAAACGCCCGGCACGCGTGTCCGGGGTGTGCCCCCCCTCACGGACGGCGCCGCCGCCGGCACCTGGAGGGGGGAAACGGATGCGTCGGGTCTACACGGAGGGGATCTTGCTATGGGTCTGGCCCGGATGTTGCTCCAAAGTGTTCCTATGGGCTGACCTAACACAACCGGGTGGGAAGGTCCACGGGTCAAAGCCCGTCCGTGCAAAGTCAAAGGGCTAGATCCCGTGGTCAAACGCTACAGGGTTAGGCGGCACGGGGGCACTGGGGGGGTACCAATGCCACCGGAGCATCGCATCGGGCCCTCATACATGCGTGGTGGTGTGGTGGCATGTCCGAAGAGGCGGGACGCGTCTCCGGGGCGTGGCCCCCCTCACGGACGGCGATGACATGGTAGTAGACGTTCTGCGGTAACGATGCGGCGTCAATATTACTAAATACTCGGAGCACGATAAAATCATGAGTTTTTTTCACGAGGTGGGCACATGTGCTATAGGAACGATGGTATTTTTTCATAATTTTTGTTGATGGAGAAGTATACGAAAAATTCCCTCTACGCGGATTGCCCTTCGCGCGTCTACGGGTGTGGCCGGCGGCCTCCGGGGGCTAGCATGCCGCCAAATCTTGTGTAGGGGGCCTCTCACAAGTCTGGAAGTGTTGTGGCAGTTGCAAACGCCCGGCACGCGTGTCCGGGGTGTGCCCCCCCCTCACGGATGGCGCCGCCGCCGGCACCTGGAGGTGGGAAACGGACGCGTCGGGTCTACACGGAGGGGATCTTGCTGTGGGTCTGGCCCGGATGTTGCTCCAAAGTGTTCATATGGGCTGACCTAACACAACTGGGTGGGGAGGTCTAGTGGTCAAAGCCCGTCTGTGCAAAGTCAAAGGGCTAGATCCCGTGGTCAAACGCTACAAGGTTAGGCGGGACGGGGGCATTGGGGGGGAGTAGCAATGCCACCGGAGCATCGCACCGGGCCCTCATACATGCGGGGTGGTGTGGTGGCATGTCCGAAGAGGCGGGACGCGTCTCCGGGGTGTGGCCCCCCCTCACGGATGACGATGACACGGTAGTAGACATTCTGCGGTAATGATGCGGCGTCAATATTACTAAATACTCGGAGCGCGATAAAATCATGAGTTTTTTTGCACGACGTGGGCACATGTGCTATAGGAACGATGGTATTTTTTCATAATTTTTGGTGATGGAGAAGTATCCGAAAAATTCCCTCTACGCGGATTGCCCTTCGCGCGTCTACGGGTGTGGCCGGCGGCCTCCGGGGGCTAGCATGCCGCCAAATCTAGCGTAGGCGGCCTCTCACAAGTCTGGAAGTCTTGTGGCGGTTGCAAACGCCCGGCACGCGTGTCCAGAGTGTGCCCCCCCACACGGACAGCGCCGCCGCCGGCACCTGGAGGGGGGAAACGGACGCGTCGGGTCTACACGGAGGGAATCTTGGTGTGGGTCTGGCCCGGATGTTGCTCCAAAGTGTTCCTATGGGCTGACCTAACACAACCGGGTGGGGAGGTCCCCTGGTCAAAGCCCGTCCGTGCAAAGTCAAACGGCTAGATCCCGTGGTCAAACGCTACAGGGTTAGGCGGGACGGGGGCACTGGGGGTAGCAATGCCACCGGAGCGTCACATCGGGCCCTCATACATGCGGGGTGGTGTGGTGGCATGTCCGAAGAGGCGGGACGCGTCTCCGGGGCGTGGCCCCCCCTCACGGACGGCGATGACACGGTAGTAGACGTTCTGCGGTAATGATGCGGCGTCAATATTACTAAATGCTCGGAGCGCGATAAAATCATGAGTTTTTTGCACGACATGGGCACATGTGCTATAGGAACGATGGTATTTTTTCAGAATGTTTGGTGATGGAGAAGTATCCGAAAAATTCCCTCTACGCGGATTGCCCTTCGCGCGTCTACGGCTGTGGCCGGCGGCCTCCGTGGGCTAGCATGCCGCCAAATCTTGCGTAGGTGGCCTCTCACAAGTCTGGAAGTGTTGTGGCGGTTGCAAACGCCCGGCACGCGTGTCCGGTGTGTGCCCCCCCTCACGGACGGCGCCGCCGCCGGCACCTGGAGGGGGGAAACGGACGCGTCGGGTCTACACGGAGGGGATCTTGCTATGGGTCTGGCCCGGATGTTGCTCCAAAGTGTTCCTATGGGCTGACCTAACACAACCGAGTGGGGAGGTCCACTGGTCAAAGCCCGTCCGTGCAAAGTCAAAGGGCTAGATCCTGTGGTCAAACGCTACAGGGTTAGGCGAGACGGGGGCACTAGGGGGTAGCAATGCCATCGGAGCATCGCACCAGGCCCTCATACATGCGGGGTTGTGTGGTGGCATGTCCGAAGAGGCGGGACGCGTCTCCGAGGCGTGCCCCCCCCCCC
>NW_025228082.1:199458-205309 GCF_018294505.1 Triticum aestivum
GGACGCGTCGGGTCTACACGGAGGGGATCTTGCTATGGGTCTGGCCCGGATGTTGCTCCAAAGTGTTCCTATGGGCTGACCTAACACAACCGGGTGGGGAGGTCCACTGGTCAAACCCGTCCTTGCAAAGTCAAAGGGCTAGATCCCGTGGTCAAACGCTACAGGGTTAGGCGGGACGGGGGCACTGGGGGGGGGGGGTAGCAATGCCACCGGAGCGTCGCACCGGGCCCACATACATGCGTGGTGGTGTGGTGGCATGTCCGAAGAGGCGGGACGCGTCTCCGGGGCGTGCCCCCCCCCTCACGGACGCCGATGACACGGTAGTAGACGTTCTGCGGTAACGATGCGGCGTCAATATTACTAAATACTTGGAGCGCGATAAAATCATGAGTTTTTTTGCACGACGTGGGCACATGTGCTATAGGAACGATGGTATTTCTTCATAATTTTTGGGGATGGAGAAGTATCCGAAAAATTCCCTCTACGCGGAATGCCCTTCGCGCGTCTACGGCTGTGGCCGGCGGCCTCCGGGGCTAGCATGCCGCCAAATCTTGCGTAGGCGGCCTCTCATAAGTCTGGAAGTGTTGTGGCGGTTGCAAACGCCCGGCACGCGTGTCCGGGGTGTGCCCCCCCTCACGGACGGCGCCGCCACCGGCACCTAGAGGGGGGAAACGGACGCGTCGGGTCTACACGGAGGGGATCTTGCTGTGGGTCTGGCCCGGATGTTGCTCCAAAGTGTTCCTATGGGCTGACCTAACACAACCAGGTGGGGAGGTCCACTGGTCAAAGCCCATCCGTGCAAAGTCAAAGGGCTAGATCCCGTGGTCAAACGCTATAGTGTTAGGCGGGACGGGGGCACTGGGGGTAGCAATGCCACTGCAGCATCACATCGGGCCCTCATACATGCGGGGTGGTGTGGTGGCATGTCCGAAGAGGCAGGACGCGTCTCCGGGGCGTGGCCCCCCCTCACGGACGGCGATGATACGGTAGTAGACGTTCTGCGGTAACGATGCGGCGTCAATATTACTAAATACTCGGAGCGCGATAAAATCATGAGTTTTTTTCACGACGTGGGCACATGTGCTATAGGAACGATGGTATTTTTTCAATAATTTTTGGTGATGGAGAAGTATCCAAAAAATTCCCTCTACGCGGATTGCCCTTCGCGCGTCTACGGCTGTGGCCGGCGGCCTCCGGGGGCTAGCATGCCGCCAAATCTTGCGTAGGCGGCCTCTCACAAGTCTGGAAGTCTTGTGGCGGTTGCAAACGCCCGGCACGCGTGTCCGAGGTGTGCCCCCCCTCACGGACGGCGCCGCCGCTGGCACCTGGAGGGGGGAAACGGACGCGTCGGGTCTACACGGAGGGGATCTTGCTGTGGGTCTGGCCCGGATGTTGCTCCAAAGTGTTCCTGTGGGATGACCTAACACAACCGGGTGGGGAGGTCCACTGGTCAAAGCCCGTCCGTGCAAAGTCAAAGGGCTAGATCCCGTGGTCAAACGCTACAGGGTTAGGCGGGACGGGGGCACTGGGGTAGCAATGCCACCGGAGCGTCACATCGGGCCCTCATACATGCGGGGTGGTGTGGTGGCATGTCCGAACAGGCTCGACGCGTCTCCGGGGCATGGCCCCCCTCACGGACGGCGATGTCATGGTAGTAGACGTTCTGCGGTAACGATGCGGCGTCAATATTACTAAATACTCGGAGCGCGATAAAATCATGAGTTTTTTTTGACGACGTGGGCACATGTGCTATAGGAACGATGGTATATTTTCATAATTTTTGGTGATGGAGAAGTATCCGAAAAATTCCCTCTACGCGGATTGCCCTTCGCGCGTCTACGGCTGTGGCCGGCGGCCTCCGGGGGCTAGCATGCCGCCAAATCTTGCGTAGGCGGCCTCTCACAAGTCTGGAAGTGTTGTGGCGGTTGCAAACGCCCGGCACGCATGTCCGGGGTGTGCCCCCCCCTCACGGACGGCGCCGCCGCCAGCACCTGGAGGGGGGAAACGGACGCGTCGGGTCTACACGGAGGGGATCTTGTTGTGGGTCTGGCCCAGATGTTGCTCCAAAATGTTCATATGGGCTGACCTAACACAACCGGGTGGGGACGTCCACTGGTCAAATCCCGTCCGTGCAAAGTCAAAGGGCTAGATCCTATGGTCAAACGCAACAGGGTTAGGCGGGACGGGGGCACTGGGGAGGGGGGGGGTTGCAATGCCACCGGAGCCTCGCACCGGGCCCTCATACATGCGGGGTGGTGTGGTGGCATGTCCGAAGAGGCGGGACGCATCTCCGGGGCGTGGCCCCCCCTCACGGACGCCGATGACATGGTAGTAGACGTTCTGCGGTAACGATGCGGCGACAATATTACTAAATACTCGGAGTGCGATAAAATCATGAGTTTTTTTGAATGACATGGGCACATGTGCTATAGGAACGATGGTATTTTTTCATACTTTTTGGTGATGGAGAAGTATCCGAAAAATTCCCTCTACGCGGATTGCCCTTCGCGCGTCTACGGCTGTGGCCGGCGGCCTTCGGGGGCTAGCATGCCGCCAAATCTTGCGTAGGCGGCTCTCACAAGTCTGGAAGTATTGTGGCGGTTGCAAACGCCCGACACACGTGTCCGGGGTGTGCCCCCCTCACGGACGGCGCCGCCGCCGGTACCTGGAGGGGGGAAACGGACGCGTTGGGTCTACACGGAGGGGATCTTGCTGTGGGTCTGGCCCGGATGTTGCTCCAAAGTGTTCCTATGGGCTGACCTAACACAACCGGGTGGGGAGGTCCACTGGTCAAAGCCCGTCTGTGCAAAGTTAAAGGGCTAGATCCCGTTGTCAAACGCTACAGGGTTAGGCGGGACGGGGGCACTGGGGGTAGCAATGCCACCGGAGCGTCGCACCGGGCCCTCATACATGCGGGGTGGTGTGGTGGCATGTCCGAAGAGGCGGGACGCGTCTCCGGGGCGTGGCCCCCCCTCACGGATGACGATGACACGGTAGTAGACATTCTGCGGTAACGATGCGGCGTCAATATTACTAAATACTCGGTGCGTGATAAAACCATGAGTTTTTTTGCATGACATGGGCACATGTGCTATAGGAACGATGGTATTTTTTCATAATTTTTGGTGATGGATAAGTATCCGAAAAATTCCCTCTACGCGGATTGCCCTTCGCGCGTCTACGGGTGTGGCCGGCGGCCTCCGGGGGCTAGCATGCCGCCAAATCTAGCGTAGGCGGCCTCTCACAAGTCTGGAAGTCTTGTGGCGGTTGCAAACGCCCGGCACGCATGTCCGGGGTGTGCCCCCCCTCACGGACGGCGCCGCCGCCGGCACCTGGAGGGGGGAAACGGACGCGTCGGGTCTACACGGAGGGGATCTTGCTGTGGGTCTGGCCCAGATGTTGCTCCAAAGTGTTCCTATGGGCTGACTTAACACAACCGGGTGGGGAGGTCCACTCGTCAAAGCCCGTCCATGCAAAGTCAAAGGGCTAGATCCCGTGGTCAAACGCTACAGGGTTAGGCGGGACGGGGGCACTGGGGGGTAGCAATGCCACCGGAGCGTCACATCGGGCCCTCATACATGCGGGGTGGTGTGGTGGCATGTCCGAAGAGGCGGGACGCGTCTCCGGGGCGTGGCCCACCCTCACGGACGGCGATGACACGGTGGTAGACGTTCTGCGATAATGATGCGGCGTCAATATTACTAAATACTCGGAGCACGATAAAATCATGAGTTTTTTTGCATGACATGGGCACATGTGCTATAGGAACGATGGTATTTTTTCATAATTTTTGGTGATGGAGAAGTATCCGAAAAATTCCCTCTACGCGGATTGCCCTTCGCGCGTCTACGGCTGTGGCCGGCGGCCTTCGGGGGATAGCATGCCGCCAAATCTTGCGTAGGCGGCTCTCACAAGTCTGGAAGTATTGTGGCGGTTGCAAACGCCCGGCACATGTGTCCGGGGTGTGCCCCCCTCACGGACGGCGCCGCCGCCGGCACTTGGAGGGGGGAAACGGACGCGTCGGGTCTACACGGAGGGGATCTTGCTGTGGGTCTAGCCCGGATGTTGCTCCAAAGTGTTCCTATGGGCTGACCTAACACAACCGGGTGGGGTGGTCCACTGGTCAAAGCCCGTCTGTGCAAAGTCAAAGGGCTAGATCCCGTGGTCAAACGCTACAGGGTTAGGCGGGACGGGGGCATTGGGGGTGTAGCAATGCCACCGGAGCATCGCACCGGGCCCTCATACATGCGGGGTGGTGTGGTGGCATGTCCGAAGAGGCGGGACGCGTCTCCGGGGCGTGGCCCCCCTCAAGGACGGCGATGACATGGTAGTAGACGTTCTACGGTAACGATGCGGTGTCAATATTACTAAATACTCGGAGCGTGATAAAATCATGAGTTTTTTTGCACGACGTGGGCACATGTGCTATAGGAACGATGGTATTTTTTCATAATTTTTGGTGATGGAAAAGTATCCGAAAAATGCCCTCTACGCAGATTGCCCTTCGCGCGTCTACGGCTGTGGCCGGCGGCCTCCGGGGCTAGCATGCCGCCAAATCTTGCGTAGGCGGCCTCTCACAAGTCTGGAAGTGTTGTGGTGGTTGCAAACGCCCGACACGCGTGTCCGGGGTGTGCCCCCCCTCACGGACGGCGCTGCCGCCGGCACCTGGAGGGGGAAAACGGACGCGTCGGGTCTACACGGAGGGGATCTTGCTGTGGGTCTGGCCCGGATCATGAGTTTTTTTGCATGACATGGGCACATGTGCTATAGGAATGATGGTATTTTTTTCAGAATGTTTGGTGATGGAGAAGTATCCAAAAAATTCCCTCTACGCGGATGGCCCTTCGCGCGTCTACGGTTGTGGCCGGCGGCCTCCGGGGGCTAGCATGCCACCAAATCTTGCGTAGGCGGCCTCTCACAAGTCTGGAAGTGTTATGGCGGATGCAAACGCCCGGCACGCGTGTCCGGGGTGTGCCCCCCCTCACGGACGGCGCCGCCGCCGGCACGTGGAGGGGGGAAACGGACGCGTCGGGTCTACACGGAGGGGATCTTGCTATGTGTCTGGCCCGGATGTTGCTCCAAAGTGTTCCTATGGGCTGACCTAACACAACCGGGTGGGAAGGTCCACGGGTCAAAGCCCGTCCGTGCAAAGTCAAAGGGCTAGATCCCGTGGTCAAACGCTACAGGGTTAGGCGGGACGGGGGCACTGGGGGGGTAGCAATGCCACCGGAGCGTCGCACCGGGCCCTCATACATGCGTGGTGGTGTGGTGGCATGTCCGAAGAGGCGGGACGCGTCTCCGGGGCATGGCCCCCCTCACGGACGGTGATGACATGGTAGTAGACGTTGTGCGGTAACGATGCGGCGTCAATATTACTAAATACTCGGAGCGCGATAAAATCATGAGTTTTTTTCACGACGTGGGCACATGTGCTATAGGAACGATGGTATTTTTTCATAATTTTTGGTGATGGAGAAGTATCCGAAAAATTCCCTCTACGCGGATTGCCCTTCGCGCGTCTACGGCTGTGGCCGGCGGCCTCCGGGGGCTAGCATGCCGCCATATCTTGCGTAGGCGGCCTCTCACAAGTCTGGAAGTGTTGTGGCGGTTGCAAACGCCCGGCACGCGTGTCCGGGGTATGCCCCCCCCTCACGGACGGCGCTGCCGCGGGCACCTGGAGGGGGAAACGGACGCGTCGGGTCTACACGGAGGGGATCTTGCTGTGGGTCTGGCCCGGATGTTGCTCCAAAGTGTTCATATGGGCTGACCTAACACAACCGGGTGGGGACGTCCACTGGTCAAATCCCGTCCGTGCAAAGTCAAAGGGCTAGATCATGTGGTCAAACGCTAC
>NW_025228082.1:205319-206151 GCF_018294505.1 Triticum aestivum
ACGCGTCTGGTCTACACGGAGGGGATCTTGCTGTGGGTCTGGCCCGGATGTTGCTCCAAAGTGTTCATATGGGCTGACCTAACACAACCGGGTGGGGACGTCCACTGGTCAAATCCCGTCCGTGCAAAGTCAAAGGGCTAGATCATGTGGTCAAACGCTACATGGTTAGGCGGGACGGGGGCACTGGGGGGGGGGGTAGCAATGCCACCGGAGCGTCACATCGGGCCCTCATACATGCGGGGTGGTGTGGTGGCATGTCCGAAGAGGCCGGACGCGTCTCCGGGGCGTGGCCCCCCCTCACGGACGGCGATGACACGGTAGTAGACGTTCTGCGGTAACGATGCGGCATCAATATTACTAAATACTCGGAGCGCGATAAAATCATGAGTTTTTTGCACGACATGGGCACATGTGCTATAGGAACGATGGTATTTTTCAGAATGTTTGGTGATGGAGAAGTATCTGAAAAATTCCCTCTACGCGGATTGCCCTTCGCGCGTCTACGGTTGTGGCCGGCGGCCTCCGTGGGCTAGCATGCCGCCAAATCTTGCGTAGGCGGCCTCTCACAAGTCTGGAAGTGTTGTGGCGGTTGCAAACGCCCGGCACGCGTGTCCGGGGTGTGCCCCCCCTCACGGACGGCGCCGTCGCCGGCACCTGGAGGGGGGAAACGGACGCGTCGAGTCTACACGGAGGGGATCTTGCCATGGGTCTGGCTCGGATGTTGCTCCAAAGTGTTCCTATGGGCTGACCTAACACAACCGGGTGGGAAGGTCCATGGGTCAAAGCCCGTCCGTGCAAAGTCAAAGGGCTAGATCCCGTGGTCAAACGCTAC
>NW_025228082.1:206161-208181 GCF_018294505.1 Triticum aestivum
ATGACATGGTAGTAGACGTTCTGCGGTAACGATGCGGCGTCAATATTACTAAATACTCGGAGCATCGCACCAGGCCCTCATACATGCGGGGTGGTGTGGTGGCATGTCCGAAGAGGCGGGACGCGTCTCCGGGGCGTGCCCCCCCCCCCCTCAAGGACGGCGATGACACGGTAGTAGACGTTCTGCGGTAATGATGCGGTGTCAATATTACTAAATACTCGGAGCGTGATAAAATCATGAGTTTTCTTGCACGACGTGGGCACATGTGCTATAGGAACGATGGTATTTTTTTCATAATTTTTGGTGATGGAGAAGTATCCAAAAAATGCCCTCTACGCGGATTGCCCTTCGCGCGTCTACGGCTATGGCCGATGGCCTCCGGGGCTAGCATGCCGCCAAATCTTGCGTAGGCGGCCTCTCACAAGTCTGGAAGTGTTGTGGCGGTTGCAAACGCCCGACACGCGTGTCCGGGGTGTGCCCCCCCTCAGGGACGGCGCTGCCGCCGGCACCTGGAGGGGGGAAACGGACGCGTCGGGTCTACACGGAGGGGATCTTGCTGTGGGTCTGGCCCGGATGTTGCTCCAAAGTGTTCCTATGGGCTGACTTAACACAACCGGATGGGGAGGTTCACTGGCCAAAGCCCGTCTGTGCAAAGTCAATGGGCTAGATCCCGTGGTCAAACGCTATAGGGTTAGGCGGGACGGGGGCACTGGGGGGTAGCAATGCCAGCGGAGCATCGCACCGGGCCCTCATACATGCGGGGTGGTGTGGTGGCACGTCCGAAGAGGCGGTACGCGACTCCGGGGCGTGGCCCCCCCTCACGGACGGCGATGACACGGTAGTAGACGTTGTGCGGTAACGATGCAGTGACAATATTACTAAATACTCGGAGCGCGATAAAATCATGAGTTTTTTTGCATGACATGGGCACATGTGCTATAGGAACGATGGTATTTTTTTCATAATTTTTGGTGATGGAGAAGTATCCGAAAAATTCCCTCTACGCGGATTGCCCTTCGCGCGTCTACGGCTGTGGCCGGCGGCCTTCGGGGGCTAGCATGCCGCCAAATCTTGCGTAGGCGGCTCTCACAAGTCTGGAAGTATTGTGGCGGTTGCAAACGCCCGGCACATGTGTCCGGAGTGTGCCCCCCTCACGGACGGCGCCGCCGCCGGCACTTGGAGGGGGGAAACGGACGCGTCGGGTCTACACGGAGGGGATCTTGCTGTGGGTCTAGCCCGGATGTTGCTCCAAAGTGTTCCTGTGGGCTGACCTAACACAACCGGGTGGGGAGGTCCACTGGTCAAAGCCCGTCTGTGCAAAGTCAAAGGGCTAGATCCCGTGGTCAAACGCTACAGGGTTAGGCGGGACGGGGGAATTGGGGGGTAGCAATGCCACCGGAGCGTCGCACCGGGCCCTCATACATGCGGGGTGGTGTGGTGGCATGTCCGAAGAGGTGGGACGCGTCTCCGGGGCGTGGCCCCCCCTCACGGATGACGATGACACGGTAGTAGACATTCTGCGGTAACGATGCGGCGTCAATATTACTAAATACTCGGAGCGCGATAAAATCATGAGTTTTTTTGCACGACGTGGGCACATGTGCTATAGGAACGATGGTATTTTTTCATAACTTTTGGTGATGGAGAAGTATCCGAAAAATTCCATCTACGTGGATTGCCCTTCGCACGTCTACGGGTGTGGTCGGCGGCCTCCGGGGGCTAGCATGCCGCCAAATCTAGCGTAGGGGGCCTCTCACAAGTCTGGAAGTCTTGTGGCGGTTGCAAACGCCCGGCACGCGTGTCCGGGGTGTGCCCCCCCTCACGGACGGCGCCACCGCCGGCACCTGGAGGGGGGAAACGGACGTGTCGGGTCTACACGGAGGAGATCTTGCTGTGGGGCTGGCCCGGATGTTGCTCCAAAGTGTTCCTATGGGCTGACCTAACACAACCGGGTGGGGAGGTCCACTGGTCAAAGCCCGTCTGTGCAAAGTCAAAGGGCTAGATCCCGTGGTCAAACGCT
>NW_025228082.1:208405-210336 GCF_018294505.1 Triticum aestivum
CCTCATACATGCGTGGTGGTGTGGTGGCATGTCCGAAGAGGCGGGACGCGTCTCCGGGGCGTGGCCACCCTCACAGACGGCGATGACATAGTAGTAGACGTTCTTCGGTAACGATGCGGCGTCAATATTACTAAATACTCGGAGCACGATAAAATCATGAGTTTTTTTCACGACGTGGGCACATGTGCTATAGGAACGATGGTATTTTTTCATAATTTTTGGTGATGGAGAAGTATCCAAATAATTCCCTCTACGCGGATTGCCCTTCGCGCGTCTACGGCTCTAGCCGGCGGCCTCCGGGGGCTAGCATGCCGCCAAATCTTGCGTAGGCGGCCTCTCACAAGTCTGGAAGTCTTGTGGCGGTTGCAAACGCCCGGCACGCGTGTCCGAGGTGTGCCCCCCTCATGGACGGCGCCGCCGCTGGCACCTGGAGGGGGGAAACGGACGAGTCGGGTCTACACGGAGGGGATCTTGCTGTGGGTATGGCCCGGATGTTGCTCCAAAGTGTTCCTATGGGCTGACCTAACACAACCAGGTGGGGAGGTCCACTGGTCAAAGCCCGTCCGTGCAAAGTCAAAGGGCTAGATCCCGTGGTCAAACGCTACAGGGTTAGGCGGGACGGGGGCACTGGGGGTTAGCAATGCCACCTGAGCGTCACATCGGGCCCTCATATATGCGGGATGGTGTGGTGGCATGTCCGAAGAGGCGGGACGCGTCTCCCGGGCGTGGCCCCCCCTCACGGACGGCGATGACACGGTAGTAGACGTTCTGCGTTAGCGATGCGGCGTCAATATTACTAAATACTCGGAGCGCGATAAAATCATGAGTTTTTTGCATGACGTGGGCACATGTGCTATAGGAATGATGGTATTTTTTCAGAATGTTTGGTGATGGAGAAGTATCCGAAAAATTCCCTCTACGCGGACTGCCCTTCGCGCGTCTACGGCTGTGGCCGGCGGCCTCCGGGGGCTAGCATGCCGCCAAATCTTGCGTAGGCGGCCTCTCACAAGTCTGGAAGTGTTGTGGCAGATGCAAATGCCCGGCACGCATGTCTGGGGTGTGCCCCCCCTCACGGACGGCGCCGCCGCCGGCACGTGGAGGGGGAAACGGACGCGTCTGGTCTACACGGAGGGGATCTTGCTATGGGTCTGGCCCGGATGTTGCTCCAAAGTGTTCCTATGGGCTGACCTAACACAACCGGGTGGGGACGTCCACTGATCAAATCCCGTCCGTGCAAAGTAAAAGGGCTAGATCCTGTGGTCAAACGCTACATGGTTAGGCGGGACGGGGGCACTTGGGGGGGGGGGTAGCAATGCCACCGGAGCGTCGCACCGGGCCCTCATACATGCGGGGTGGTGTGGTGGCATGTCCGAAAAGGCGGGACGCATCTCCGGGGCGTGGCCCCCCCTCACGGACGCCGATGACACGGTAGTAGACGTTCTGCGGTAACGATGTGGCGTCAATATTACTAAATACTCGGAGCACGATAAAATCATGAGTTTTTTTGCATGACGTGGGCACAAGTGCTATAGGAACGATGGTATTTTTTTCATAATTTTTGGTGATGGAGAAGTATCCGAAAAATTCCCTCTACGCGGATTGCCCTTCGCGCGTCTACGGTTGTGGCCGGCGGCCTCCGGGGGCTAGCATGCCGCCAAATCTTGCGTAGGCGGCCTCTCACAAGTCTGGAAGTGTTGTGGCGGTTGCAAACGCCCGGCACGCGTGTCCGGGGTGTGCCCCCCCTCACGGACGGCGCCGCCGCCGGCACCTGGAGGGGGGAAACGGACGCGTCGGGTCTACACGGAGGGGATCTTGCTATGGGTCTGGCCCGGATGTTGCTCCAAAGTGTTCATATGGGCTGAACTAACACAACCGGGTGGGGACGTCCACTGGTCAAATCCCGTTCGTGCAAAGTCAAAGGGCTAGATCCC
>NW_025228082.1:210400-213085 GCF_018294505.1 Triticum aestivum
GGGGGGTAGCAATGCCACCGGAGCATCGCACCGGGCCCTCATACATGCGTGGTGGTGTGGTGGCATGTCCGAAGAGGCGGGACGCGTCTCCGGGGCATGGCCCCCCTCACGGACGGCGATGACATGGTAGTAGACGTTCTGCGGTAACGATGCGGCGTCAATATTACTAAATACTCGGAGCGCGATAAAATCATGAGTTTTTTTCACGACGTGGGCACATGTGCTATAGGAACGATAGTATTTTTTTCATAATTTTTGGTGATGGAGAAGTATCCGAAAAATTCCCTCTACGCGGATTGCCTTTCGCGCGTCTACGGCTGTGGCCGGCGGCCTCCGGGGGCTAGCATGCCGCCAAATCTTGCGTAGGCGGCCTCTCACAAGTCTGGAAGTGTTGTGGCGGTTGCAAACGCCCGGCACGCGTGTCCGGGGTGTGCCACCCCTCACGGACGGCGCCGCCGCCGGCACCTGGAGGGGGGAAACGGACGCGTCGGGTCTACACGAAGGGGATCTTGCTATGGGTCTGGCCCGGATGTTGCTCCAAAGTGTTCATATGGGCTGAACTAACACAACCGGGTGGGGACGTCCACTAGTCAAATCCCGTCCGTGCAAAGTCAAAGGGCTAGATCCTGTGGTCAAACACTACAGGGTTAGGCAGGACGGGGGCATTTGGGGGGGGGGGGTAGCAATGCCACCGGAGCATCGCACCGGGCCCTCATAAATGCGGGGTGGTGTGGTGGCATGTCCGAAGAGGCGGGACGCGTCTCCGGGGTGTGGCCCCCCCTCACGGATGACGATGACACGGTAGTAGACATTCTGCTGTAATGATGCGGCGTTAATATTACTAAATACTCGGAGCGCGATAAAATCATGAGTTTTTTTGCACGACGTGGGCACGTGTGCTATAGGAACGATGGTATTTTTTCATAATTTTTGGTGATGGAGAAGTATCCGAAAAATTCCCTCTACGCGGATTGCCCTTCGCGCGTCTACGGGTGTCTACGGGTGTGGCCGGCGGCCTCCGGGGGCTAGCATGCCGCCAAATCTAGTATAGGCGGCCTCTCAGAAGTCTGGAAGTCTTGTGGCGGTTGCAAACGCCCGGCACGCGTGTCCGGGGTGTGCCCCCCCTCACGGACGGCGCCGCCGCCGGCACCTGGAGGGGGGAAACGGACGCGTCGGGTCTACACAGAGGGGATCTTGCTATGGGTCTGGCCCGGATGTTGCTCCAAAGTGTTCCTATGGGCTGACCTAACACAATCGGGTGGGAACGTCCACGGGTCAAAGCCCGTCCGTGCAAAGTCAAAGGGCTAGATCCCGTGGTCAAACGCTACAGGGTTAGGCGGCACGGGGGCACTAGGGGGTAGCAATGCCACCGGAGCATCGCACCGGTCCCTCATACATGCGTAGTGGTGTGGTGGCATGTCCGAAGAGGCGGGACGCGTCTCCAGGGCGTGGCCCCCCTCACGGACGGCGATGACATGGTAGTAGACGTTCTGCGGTAACGATGCGGCGTCAATATTACTAAATACTCAGAGCACGATAAAATCATGAGTTTTTTTCACGAGGTGGGCACATGTGCTATAGGAACGATGGTATTTTTTCATAATTTTTGTTGATGGAGAAGTATCCGAAAAATTCCCTCTACGCGGATTTCCCTTCGCGCGTCTACGGCTGTGGTCGGTGGCCTCCGGGGGCTAGCATGCCGCCAAATCTTGTGTAGGGGGCCTCTCACAAGTCTGGAAGTGTTGTGGCGGTTGCAAACGCCCGGCACGCGTGTCCGGGGTGTGCCCCCCCCCTCACGGATGGCGCCGCCGCCGGCACCTGGAGGGGGGAAACGGACGCGTCGGGTCTACACGGAGGGGATCTTGCTGTGGGTCTGGCCCGGATGTTGCTCCAAAGTGTTCATATGGGCTGACCTAACATAACCGGGTGGGGACGTCCACTGGTCAAATCCCGTCTGTGCAAAGTCAAAGGGCTAGATCCTGTGGTCAAACGCTATAGGGTTAGGCGGGACGGGGGCTCTGGGGGGGGTAGCAATGCCACCGGAGCGTCGCACCGGGCCCTCATACATGTGGGGTGGTGTGGTGGCATGTCCGAAGAGGCGGGAGGCATCTCCGGGGCGTGCCCCCCCCCCTCACGGACGCCGATGACACTGTAGTAGACGTTCTGCGGTAACGATGCGGCGTCAATATTACTAAATACTCGGAGCGCGATAAAATCATGAGTTTTTTTGCATGACATGGGCACATGTCCTATAGGAACGATGGTATTTTTTCATAATTTTTGGTGATGGAGAAGTATCCGAAAAATTCCCTCTACGCGGATTGCCCTTCGCGCGTCTACGGCTGTGGCCGGCGGCCTTCGGGGGCTAGCATGCCGCCAAATCTTGCGTAGGCGGCTCTCACAAGTCTGGAAGTATTGTGGCGGTTGCAAACGCCCGGCACACGTGTCCGGGGTGTGCCCCCCTCACGGACGGCGCTGCCGCCGGCACCTGGAGGGGGGAAACGGACGCGTCGGGTCTACACGGAGGGGATCTTGCTGTGGGTATGGCCCGGATGTTGCTCCAAACTGTTCCTATGGGCTGACCTAACACAACTGTGTGGGGAGGTCCACTGGTCAAAGCCCGTCTGTGCAAAGTCAAAGGGCTAGATCCCGTGGTCAAACGCTACAGGGTTAGGCGGGACGGGG
>NW_025228082.1:213649-215580 GCF_018294505.1 Triticum aestivum
CACCGGGCCCTCATACATGCGGGGTGGTGTGGTGGCATGTCCGAAGAGGCGGGACGCGTCTCCGGGGTGTGGCCCCCCCTCACGGATGACGATGACACGGTAGTAGACATTCTGCGGTAATGATGCGGCGTCAATATTACTAAATACTCGGAGCGCGATAAAATCATGAGTTTTTTTGCACGACATGGGCACATGTGCTATAGGAACGATGGTATTTTTTCCTAATTTTTGGTGATGGAGAAGTATCCGAAAAATTCCCTCTACGCGGATTGCCCTTCGCGCGTCTACGGGTGTGGCCGGCGGCCTCCGGGGGCTAGCATGCCGCCAAATCTAGCGTAGGCGGCCTCTCACAAGTCTGGAAGTCTTGTGGCGGTTGCAAACGCCCGGCACGCGTGTCCGGGGTGTGCCCCCCCCACACGGACGGCGCCGCCGCCGGCACCTGGAGGGGGAAACGGACTCATCGGGTCTACACGGAGGGGATCTTGCTGTGGGTCTGGCCCGGATGTTGCTCCAAAGTGTTCCTATGGGGTGACCTAACACAACCGGGTGGGGAGGTCCCCTGGTCAAAGCCCGTCCGTGCAAAGTCAAAGGGCTAGATCCCGTGGTCAAACGCTACAGGGTTAGGCGGGACGGGGGCACTTGGGGGTAGCAATGCCACCGGAGCATCACATCGGGCCCTCATACATGCTGGGTGGTGTGGTGGCATGTCCGAAGAGGCGGGACGCGTCTCCGGGGCGTGGCCCCCCCTCACGGACGGCGATGACACGGTAGTAGACGTTCTGCGGTAACGATGCGGCATCAATATTACTAAATACTCGGAGCGCGATAAAATCATGAGTTTTTTGCACGACATGGGCACATGTGCTATAGGAACGATGGTATTTTTTCAGAATGTTTGGTGATGGAGACGTATCCGAAAAATTCCCTCTACGCGGATTGCCCTTCGCGCGTCTACGGCTGTGGCCGGCGGCCTCCGTGGGCTAGCATGCCGCCAAATCTTGCGTAGGTGGCCTCTCACAAGTCTGGAAGTGTTGTGGCGGTTGCAAACGCCCGGCACGCGTGTCTGGTGTGTGCCCCCCCTCACGGACGGCGCCGTCGCCGACACCTGGAGGGGGGAAACGGACGCGTCGGGTCTACACGGAGGGGATCTTGCTATGGGTCTGGCCCGGATGTTGCTCCAAAGTGTTCCTATGGGCTGACCTAACACAACCGGGTGGGGAGGTCCACTGGTCAAAGCCCGTCCGTGCAAAGTCAAAGGGCTAGATCCCGTGGTCAAACGCTACAGGGTTAGGCGGGACGGGGGCACTTGGGGGGGGGGGGTAGCAATGCCACCGGAGCGTCGCACCGGGCCCTAATACATGCGTGGTGGTGTGGTGGCATGTCCGAAGAGGCGGGACGCGTCTCCGGGGCATGGCCCCCCTCACGGACGGCGATGACATGGTAGTAGACATTCTACGGTAACGATGCGGCGTCAATATTACTAAATACTCGGAGCACGATAAAATCATGAGTTTTTTTCACGACATGGGCACAAGTGCTATAGGAATGATGGTATTTTTTCATAATTTTTGGTGATGGAGAAGTATCCGAAAAATTCCCTCTACGCGGATTTCCATTCGCGCGTCTACGGCTGTGGCCGGCGGCCTCCGGGGGCTAGCATGCCGCCAAATCTTGTGTAGGCGGCCTCTCACAAGTCTGGAAGTGTTGTGGCGGTTGCAAACGCCCGGCACGCGTGTCCGGGGTGTGCCCCCCCCCCTCACGGACGGCGCCGCCGCCGGCACCTGGAGGGGGGAAACGGACGTGTCGGGTCTACACGGAGGGGATCTTGCTGTGGGTTTGGCCCGGATTTTGCTCCAAAGTCTTCATATGGGCTGACCTAACACAACCAGGTGGGGACGTCCACTGGTCAAATCCCGTCCGTGCAAAGTCAA
>NW_025228082.1:215734-223065 GCF_018294505.1 Triticum aestivum
ACCGAAGCGTCGCACCGGGCCCTCATACATGCGGGGTGGTGTGGTGGCTTGTCCGAAGAGGCGGGACGCATCTCCGGGGCGTGGCCCCCCCTCACGGACGCCGATGACACGGTAGTAGACGTTCTGCGCTAACGATGCAGCGTCAATATTACTAAATACTTGGAGCGCGATAAAATCATGAGTTTTTTTGCACGACGTGGGCACATGTGCTATAGGAACGATGGTATTTTTTCATAATTTTTGGTGATGGAGAAGTATCCGAAAAATTCCCTCTACGCGGAATGCCCTTCGCGCGTCTACGGCTGCGGCCGGCGGCCTCCGGGGCTAGCATGCCGCCAAATCTTGCGTAGGCGGCCTCTCACAAGTCTGGAAGTGTTGTGGCGGTTGCAAACGCCCGGCACGCGTGTCCGGGGTGTACCCCCCTCACGGACGGCGCCGCCGTCGGCACCTGGAGGGGGGAAACGGACGCGACGGGTCTACACGGAGGGGATCTTGCTGTGGGTCTGGCCCGAATGTTGCTCCAAAGTGTTCCTATGGGCTGACCTAACACAACCAGGTGGGGAGGTCCACTGGTCAAAGCCCGTCCGTGCAAAGTCAAAGGGCTAGATCCCGTGGTCAAACGCTATAGGGTTAGGCGGGACGGGGGCACTAGGGGTAGCAATGCCACTGGAGCATCACATCGGGCCCTCATACATGCGGGGTGGTGTGGTGGCATGTCCGAAGAGGCAGGACGCGTCTCCGGGGCGTGGCCCCCCCTCACGGACGGCTATGATATGGTAGTAGACGTTCTGCGGTAACGATGCGGCCTCAATATTACTAAATACTGGGGAGCGCGATAAAATCATGAGTTTTTTTCACGACGTGGGCACATGTGCTATAGGAACGATGGTATTTTTTCAATAATTTTTGGTGATGGAGAAGTATCCAAAAAATTCCCTCTACGCGGATTGCCCTTCGCGCGTCTACGGCTCTGGCCGGCGGCCTGCGGGGGCTAGCATGCCGCCAAATCTTGCGTAGGCGGCCTCTCACAAGTCTGGAAGTCTTGTGGCGGTTGCAAACGCCCGGCACGCGTGTCCGAGGTGTGCCCCCCCTCACGGACAGCGCCGCCGCTGGCACCTGGAGGGGGGAAACGGACGCGTCGGGTCTACACGGAGGGGATCTTGCTGTGGGTCTGGCCCGGATGTTGCTCCAAAGTGTTCCTATGGGCTGACCTAACACAACCGGGTGGGGAGGTCCACTGGTCAAAGCCCGTCCGTGCAAAGTCAAAGGGCTAGCTCCCGTGGTGAAACGCTACAGGGTTAGGCGGGACGGGGGCACTGGGGGGGGGGGTAGCAATGCCACCGGAGCATCGCACCGGGCCCTCATACATGCATGGTGGTGTGGTGGCATGTCCGAAGAGGCGGGACGCGTCTCCGGGGCATGGCCGCCCTCACGGACGGCGATGACATGGTAGTAGACGTTCTGCGGTAACGATGCGGCGTCAATATTACTAAATACTCGGAGCGCGATAAAATCATAAGTTTTTTTGCACGACGTGGGCACATGTGCTATAGGAACGATAGTATTTTTTCATAATTTTTGGTGATGGAGAAGTATCCGAAAAATTCCCTCTACGTGGATTGCCCTTCGCGCGTCTACGGCTGTGGCCGACGGCCTCCGGGGGCTAGCATGCCGCCAAATCTTGCGTAGGCGGCCTCTCACAAGTCTGGAAGTCTTGTGGCGGTTGCAAACGCCCGGCACACGTGTCCGGGGTGTGCCCCCCTCACGGACGGCGCCGCCGCCAGCACCTGGAGGGGGGAAACGGACGCGTCGGGTCTACACGGAGGGGATCTTGCTGTGGGTCTGGACCGGATGTTGCTCCAAAGTGTTCCTATGGGCTGACCTAACACAACCGGGTGGGGAGGTCCACTGTTCAAAGCCCGTCCGTGCAAAGTCAAAGGGCTAGATCCCGTGGTCAAACGCTACAGGGTTAGGCGGGACGGGGGCACTGGGGTAGCAATGCCACCGGAGCGTCACATCGGGCCCTCATACATGCGGGGTGGTGTGGTGGCATGTCCGAACAGGCGGGACGCATCTCCGGGGCATGGCCCCCCTCACGGACGGCGATGTCATGGTAGTAGACGTTCTGCGGTAACGATGCGGCGTCAATATTACTAAATACTCGGACTGCGATAAAATCATGAGTTTTTTTTGACGACGTGGGCACATGCGCTATAGGAACGATGGTATTTTTTTCATAATTTTTGGTGATGGAGAAGTATCCGAAAAATTCCCTCTACGCGGATTGCCCTTCGCGCGTCTACGGCTGTGGCCGGCGGCCTCCGGGGGCTAGCATGCCGCCAAATCTTGCGTAGGTGGCCTCTCACAAGTCTGGAAGTGTTGTGGCGGTTGCAAACGCCCGGCACGCATGTCCGGGGTGTGCCCCCCCCCTCGCGGACGGCGCCGCCGCCGGCACTTGGAGGGGGGAAACGGACGCGTCGGGTCTACACGGAGGGGATCTTGCTGTGGGTCTGGCGCAGATGTTGCTCCAAAGTGTTCATATGGGCTGACCTAACACAACCGGGTGGGGACGTCCACTGGTCAAATCCCGTCCGTGCAAAGTCAAAGGGCTAGATCCTATGGTCAAACGCAACAGGGTTAGGCGGGACGGGGCACTGGGGAGGGGGGGGGTAGCAATGCCACCGGAGCATCGCACCGGGCCCTCATACATGCGGGGTGGTGTGGTGGCATGTCCGAAGAGGCGGGACGCATCTCCGGGGCGTGGCCCCCCCTCACGGACGCCGATGACACGGTAGTAGACGTTCTGCGGTAACGATGCAGCGTCAATATTACTAAATACTCGGAGCGCGATAAAATCATGAGTTTTTTTGCACGACGTGGGCACATGTGCTATAGGAACGATGGTATTTTTTCATAATTTTTGGTGATGGAGAAGTATCCGAAAAATTCCCTCTATGCGGAATGCCCTTCGCGCGTCTACGGCTGTGGCCGGCGGCCTCCGGGGCTAGCATGCCGCCAAATCTTGCGTAGGCGGCCTCTCACAAGTCTGGAAGTGTTGTGGCGGTTGTAAATGATCGGCACGCGTGTCCGGGGTGTGCCACCCCTCACGGACGGCGCCGCCGCCGGCACCTAGAGGGGGGAAACGGACGCGTCGGGTCTACACGAAGGGGATCCTTCTATGGGTCTGGCCCGGATGTTGCTCCAAAGTGTTCCTATGGGCTGAACTAACACAACCGGGTGGGGAGGTCCACTGGTCAAAGCCCGTCCGTGCAAAGTCAAAGGGCTAGATCCTGTGGTCAAACGCTACAGGGTTAGGCGAGACAGGGGCACTAGGGGGTAGCAATGCCATCGGAGCATCGCACCGGGCCCTCATACATGCGGGGTGGTGTGGTGGCATGTCCGAAGAGGTGGGACGCGTCTCCGGGGCGTGCCCCCCCCCCCTCAAGCACGGCGATGACACGGTAGTAGACGTTCTGCGGTAACGATGCGGTGTCAATATTACTAAATACTCGGAGCGTGATAAAATCATGAGTTTTTTTGCACGACGTGGGCACATGTGCTATAGGAACGATGATATTTTTTCATAATTTTTGGTGATGGAGAAGTATCCGAAAAATGCCCTCTACGCGGATTGCCCTTCGCGCGTCTACGACTATGGCTGGCGGCCTCCGGGGCTAGCATGCCGCCAAATCTTGCGTAGGCGGCCTCTCACAAGTCTGGAAGTGTTGTGGCGGTTGCAAACGCCCGACACGCGTGTCCGGGGTGTGCCCCCCCTCACGGACGGCGCTGCCGCCGGCACCTGGAGGGGGAAAACGGACGCGTCGGGTCTACACGGAGGGGATCTTGCTGTGGGTCTGGCCCGGATGTTGCTCCAAAGTGTTCCTATGGGCTGACCTAACACAACCGGGTAGGGAGGTCCACTGGTCATAGCCCGTCCGTGCAAAGTCAAAGGGCTAGATCCCGTGGTCAAACGCTACAGGGTTAGGCGGGACGGGAGCATTGGGGGGGTAGAAATGCCACCGGAGCGTCGCACCGGGCCCTCATACATGCGGGGTGGTGTGGTGGCATGTCCGAAGAGGCGGGACGCGTCTCCGGGGCGTGGCCCCCCCTCACGGACGGCGATGACACGGTAGTAGACGTTCTGCGATAGCGATGCGGCGTCAATATTACTAAATACTCGGAGCACGATAAAATCATGAGTTTTTTTTCACGACGTGGGCACATGTGCTATAGGAACGATGGTATTTTTTCATAATTTTTGGTGATGGAGAAGTATCCGAAAAATTCCCTCTACGCGGATTGCCCTTCGCGCGTCTACGACTGTGGCCGGCGGCCTCTGGGGGCTAGCATGCCGCCAAATCTTGCGTAGGCGGCCTCTCACAAGTCTGGAAGTGTTGTGGCGGATGCAAACGCCCGGCACGCGTGTCCGTGGTGTGCCCCCCCTCACGGACGGCGCCGCCGCCGGCACGTGGAGGGGGGAAACGGACGTGTCGGGTCTACACGGATGGGATCTTGCTATGGGTCTGGCCCGGATGTTGCTCCAAAGTGTTCCTATGGGCTGACCTAACACAACCGGGTGGGAAGGTCCACAGGTCAAAGCCCGTCCGTGCAAAGTCAAAGGGCTAGATCCCGTGGTCAAACGCTACAGGGTTAGGCGGGACGGGGGCACTGGGGGTAGCAATGCCACCGGAGCGTCGCACCGGGCCCTCATACATGCGTGGTGGTGTGGTGGCATGTCCTAAGAGACAAGACGCATCTCCGGGGCGTGGCCCCCCTCACGGACGGCGATGACACGGTAGTAGACGTTCTGCGGTTACGATGCGGCGTCAATATTACTAAATACTCGGAGCGCGATAAAATCATGAGTATTTTTCACGACGTGGGCACATGTGCTATAGGATCGATGGTATTTTTTCATAATTTTTGGTGATGGAGAAGTATCCGAAAAATTCCCTCTACGCGGATTGCCCTTCGCGCGTCTACGGCTGTGGCCAGCGGCCTCCGGGGGCTAGCATGCCGCCAAATCTTGCGTAGGCGGCCTCTCACAAGTCTGGAAGTGTTGTGGCGGTTGCAAACGCCCGGCACGCGTGTCCGGGGTGTGCCCCCCCCCCCTCACGGACGGCGCCGCCGCGGGCACCTGGAGGGGGGAAACGGACGCGTCGGGTCTACACGGAGGGGATCTTGCTGTGGGTCTGGCCCGGATGTTGCTCCAAAGTGTTCATATGGGCTGAACTGACACAACCGGGTGGGGACGTCCACTGGTCAAATCCCGTCCGTGCAAAGTCAAAGGGCTAGATCCTGTGGTCAAACGCTACATGGTTAGGCGGGACGGGGGCACTGGGGGTAGCAATGCCACCGGAGCGTCACATCGGGCCCTCATACATGCGGGGCGGTGTGGTGGCATGTCCGAAGAGGCGGGACGCGTCTCCGGGGCGTGGCCCCCCCTCACGGACGCCGATAACACGGTAGTAGACGTTCTGCGGTAGCGATGCGGCGTCAATATTACTAAATACTCGGAGCGCGATAAAATCATGAGTTTTTTGCACGACGTGGGCATATGTGCTATAGGAACGATGGTATTTTTTCAGAATGTTTGGTGATGGAGAAGTATCCGAAAAATTCCCTCTACCCGGATTGCCCTTCGCGCGTCTACGGCTGTGGCCGGCGGCCTCCGGGGGCTAGCATGCCGCCAAATCTTGCGTAGGCGGCCTCTCACAAGTCTGGAAGTGTTGTGGCGGTTGCAAACGCCCGGCACGCGTGTCCGGGGGGTGCCCCCCCTCACGGACGGCGCCGCCGCGGGCACCTGGAGGGGGGAAACGGACGCGTCGGGTCTACATGGAGGGGATCTTGCTATGCGTCTGGCCCGGATGTTGCTCCAAAGTGTTCCTATGGGCTAACCTAACACAACCGGGTGGGGAGGTCCACTGGTCAAAGCCCGTCCGTGCAAAGTCAAAGGGCTAGATCCCGTCATCAAACGCTACAGGGTTAGGCGGGACGGGGGCACTGGGGGGGTAGCAATGCCACCGGAGCGTCGCACCGGGCCCTCATACATGCGTGGTGGTGTGGTGGCATGTCCGAAGAGGCGGGACGCGTCTCCGGGGCGTGGCCCCCCTCACGGACGGTGATGACATGGTAGTAGACGTTCTGCGGTAACGATGCAGCGTCAATATAACTAAATACTCGGAGCACGATAAAATCATGAGTTTTTTTCACGACGTGGGCACATGTGCTATAGGAACGATGGTATTGTTTCATAAATTTTGGTGATGGAGAAGTATCCGAAAAATTCCCTCTACGCGGATTTCCCTTCGCGCGTCTACGGCTATGGCCGGCGGCCTGCGGGGGCTAGCATGCCGCCAAATCTTGTGTAGGCGGCCTCTCACAAGTCTGGAAGTGTTGTGGCGGTTGCAAACGCCCGGCACGCATGTCCGGGGTGTGCCCCTCCCTCATGGACAGCGCCGCCGCCGGCACCTGGAGGGGGGAAACGGACGCGTCGGGTCTACACGGAGGGGATCTTGCTGTGGGTCTGGACCGGATGTTGCTCCAAAGTGTTCATATGGGCTGACCTAACATAACCGGGTGGGGACGTCCACTGGTCAAATCCCGTCCGTGCAAAGTCAAAGGGCTAGATCATGTGGTTAAACGCTACAGGGTTAGGCGGGACGGGGGCACTGGGGAGGGGGGGTAGCAATGCCACCGGAGCGTCGCACCGGACCCTCATACATGCGGGGTGGTGTGGTGGCATGTCCAAAGAGGCGGGACGCATCTCCGGGGCGTGCCCCCCCCCTCACGGACGCCGATGACACGGTAGTAGACGTTCTGCGGTAACGATGCGGCGTCAATATTACTAAATACTCGGAGCGCGATAAAATCATGAGTTTTTTTGCATGACATGGGCACATGTGCTATAGGAACGATGGTATTTTTTCATAATTTTTGGTGATGGAGAAGTATCTGAAAAATTCCCTCTACGCGGATTGCCCTTCACGCGTCTACGGCTGTGGCCGGCGGCCTTCGGGGGCTAGCATGCCGCCAAATCTTGCGTAGGCGGCTCTCATAAGTCTAGAAGTATTGTGGCGGTTGCAAACGCCCGACACACGTGTCCGGGGTGTGCCCCCCTCACGGACGGCGCCGCCGGCGGCACCTGGAGGGGGGAAACGGACGCGTCGAGTCTACACGGAGGGGATCTTGCTGTGGGTCTAGACCGGATGTTGCTCCAAAGTGTTCCTATGGGCTGACCTAACACAACCGGGTGGGGAGGTCCACTGGTCAAAGCCCGTCTGTGCAAAGTCAAAGGGCTAGATCCCGTGGTCAAACGCTACAGGGTTAGG
>NW_025228082.1:223292-225858 GCF_018294505.1 Triticum aestivum
CGATGACACGGTAGTAGACGTTCTGCGATAACGATGCGGCGTCAATATTACTAAATACTCGGAGCGCGATAAAATCATGAGTTTTTTTCACGACATGGGCACATGTGCTATAGGAACGATGGTATTTTTCAGAATGTTTGGTGATGGAGAAGTATCCGAAAAATTCCCTCTACGCGGATTGCCCTTCGCGCGCCTACGGCTGTGGCCGACGGCCTCCGAGGGTTAGCATGCCGCCAAATCTTGCGTAGGCGGCCTCTCACAAGTCTGGAAGTGTTGTGGCAGTTGCAAACGCCCGGCACGCGTGTCCGGGGTGTGCCCCCCCTCACGTACGGCGCCGCCGCCGGCACCTGGAGGGGGGAAACGGACGCGTCGGGTCTACACGGAGGGGATCTTGCTACGGGTCTGGCACGGATGTTGCTCCAAAGTGTGCCTATGGGCTGACCTAACACAACCGGGTGGGGAGGTCCACTGGTCAAAGCCCGTCCGTGCAAAGTCAAAGGGCTAGATCCTGTGGTCAAACGCTACAGGGTTAGGCGGGACGGGGGCACTGGGGGAGGGGGGGGGTAGCAATGCCACCGGAGCGTCGCACCGGCCCTCATACATGCGGGGTGGTGTGGTGGCATGTCCGAAGAGGCGGGACGCATCTCCGGGGCGTGGCCCCCCTCACTGACGCCAGTGACCCGGTAGTAGACGTTCTGCGGTAACGATGCGGCATCAATATTACTAAATACTCGGAGCGCGATAAAATTATGAGTTTTTTTGCACGACGTGGGCACATGTGCTATAGGAATGATGGTATTTTTTCATAATTTTTGGTGATGGAGAAGTATCCGAAAAATTCCCTCTACGCGGAATGCCCTTCGCGCGTCTACGGCTGTGGCCGGCGGCCTCCGGGGCTAGCATGCCGCCAAATCTTGCGTAGGCGGCCTCTCACAAGTCTGGAAGTGTTGTGGCGGTTGTAAACGCCCGGCACGCGTGTCCGGGGTGTGCCACCCCTCACGGACGGCACCGCCGCCGGCAACTGGAGGGGGGAAACGGACGCGTCGGGTCTACACGAAAGGGATCTTGCTATGGGTCTGGCCCGGATGTTGCTCCAAAGTGTTCATATGGGCTGAACTAACACAACCGGGTGGGGACGTCCACTGGTCATATCCCGTCCGTGCAAAGTCAAAGGGCTAGATCCTGTGGTCAAATGCTACAGGGTTAGGCGGGACGGGGGCATTGGGGGGGGGGGTAGCAATGCCACCGGAGCATCGCACCGGGCCCTCATACATGCGGGGTGGTGTGGTGGCATGTCCGAAGAGGCGGGACGCGTCTCCGGGGTGTGGCCCCCCTCACGGATGACGATGACACGGTAGTAGACATTCTGCGGTAATGATGCGACGTCAATATTACTAAATAGTCGGAGCACGATAAAATCGTGAGTTTTTTTGCACGACGTGGGCACATGTGCTATAGGAACGATGGTATTTTTTCATATTTTTTGGTGATGGAGAAGTATCCGAAAAATTCCCTCTACGCGGATTGCCCTTCGCGCGTCTACGGCTGTGGCCGGCGGCCTCCGGGGGCTAGCATGCCGCCAAATCTAGCATAGGCAGCCTCTCACAAGTCTGGAAGTCTTGTGGCGGTTGCAAACGCCCGGCACGCGTGTCTGGGGTGTGCCCCCCCTCACGGACGGCGCCGCCGCCGGCACCTGGAGGGGGGAAACGGACGCGTCGGGTCTACACGGAGGGGATCTTGCTATGGGTCTGGCCCGGATGTTGCTCCAAAGTGTTCCTATGGGTTGACCTAACACAACCGGGTGGGGAGGTCCCCTGGTCAAAGCCCGTCCGTGCAAAGTCAAAGGGCTAGATCCCGTGGTCAAACGCTACAGGGTTAGGCGGGACGGGGGCACTTGGGGGTAGCAATGCCACCGGAGCATCACATCGGGCCCTCATACATGCTGGGTGGTGTGGTGGCATGTCCGAAGAGGCGGGACGCGTCTCCGGGGCGTGGCCCCCCCTCACGGACGGCGATGACACGGTAGTAGACGTTCTGCGGTAACGATGCGGCATCAATATTACTAAATACTCGGAGCGCGATAAAATCATGAGTTTTTTGCACGACATGGGCACATGTGCTATAGGAACGATGGTATTTTTTCAGAATGTTTGGTAATGGAGACGTATCCGAAAAATTCCCTCTACGCGGATTGCCCTTCGCGCGTCTACGGCTGTGGCCGGCGGCCTACGTGGGCTAGCATGCCGCCAAATCTTGCGTAGGTGGCCTCTCACAAGTCTGGAAGTGTTGTGGCGGTTGCAAACGCCCGGCACGCGTGTCCGGTGTGTGCCCCCCCTCACGGACGGCGCCGTCGCCGACACCTGGAGGGGGGAAACGGACGCGTCGGGTCTACACGGAGGGGATCTTGCTATGGGTCTGGCCCGGATGTTGCTCCAAAGTGTTCCTATGGGCTGACCTAACACAACCGGGTGGGGAGGTCCACTGGTCAAAGCCCGTCCGTGCAAAGTCAAAGGGCTAGATCCCGTGGTCAAACGGTACAGGGTTAGGCGGGACGGGGGCACTTGGG
>NW_025228082.1:226654-228845 GCF_018294505.1 Triticum aestivum
GGCACCTGGAGGGGGGAAACGGACGCGTCGGGTCTACACGGAGGGGATCTTGCTGTGGGTCTGGCCCGAATTTTGCTCCAAAGTCTTCATATGGGCTGACCTAACACAACCAGGTGGGGACGTCCACTGGTCAAATCCCGTCCGTGCAAAGTCAAAGGGCTAGATCCTGTGGTCAAACGCTACAGGGTTAGGCGGGACGGGGGCACTGGGGGGGGGGGGTAGCAATGCCACCGAAGCGTCGCACCGGGCCCTCATACATGCGGGGTGGTATGGTGGCATGTCCGAAGAGGCGGGACGCATCTCCGGGGCGTGGCCCCCCCTCACGGACGCCGATGACACGGTAGTAGACGTTCTGCGGTAACGATGCAGCGTCAATATTACTAAATACTTGGAGCGCGATAAAATCATGAGTTTTTTTGCATGACGTGGGCACATGTGCTATAGGAACGATGGTATTTTTTCATAATTTTTGGTGATGGAGAAGTATCCGAAAAATTCCCTCTACGCGGAATGCCCTTCGCGCGTCTACGGCTGCGGCCGGCGGCCTCCGGGGCTAGCATGCCGCCAAATCTTGCGTAGGCGGCCTCTCACAAGTCTGGAAGTGTTGTGGCGGTTGCAAACGCCCGGCACGCATGTCCGGGGTGTACCCCCCTCACGGACGGCGCCGCCGTCGGCACCTGGAGGGGGGAAACGGACGCGTCGGGTCTACACGGAGGGGATCTTGCTGTGGGTCTGGACCGAATGTTGCTCCAAAGTGTTCCTATGGGCTGACCTAACACAACCAGGTGGGGAGGTCCATTGGTCAAAGCCCGTCCGTGCAAAGTCAAAGGGCTAGATCCCGTGGTCAAACGCTATAGGGTTAGGCGGGACGGGGGCACTGGGGGTAGCAATGCCACTGGAGCATCACATCGGGCCCTCATACATGCGGGGTGGTGTGGTGGCATGTCCGAAGAGGCAGGACGCGTCTCCGGGGCGTGGCCCCCCCTCACGGACGGCGATGATACGGTAGTAGACGTTCTGCGGTAACGATGCGGCCTCAATATTACTAAATACTGGGGAGCGCGATAAAATCATGAGTTTTTTTCACGACGTGGGCACATGTGCTATAGGAACGATGGTATTTTTTCAATAATTTTTGGTGATGGAGAAGTATCCAAAAAATTCCCTCTACGCGGATTGCCCTTCGCGCGTCTACGGCTGTGGCCGGCGGCCTCCGGGGGCTAGCATGCCGCCAAATCTTGCGTAGGCGGCCTCTCACAAGTCTGGAAGTCTTGTGGCGGTTGCAAACGCCCGGCACGCGTGTCCGAGGTGTGCCCCCCCTCACGGACGGCGCCGCCGCTGGCACCTGGAGGGGGGAAACGGACGCGTCGGGTCTACACGGAGGGGATCTTGCTGTGGGTCTGGCCCGGATGTTGCTCCAAAGTGTTCCTATGGGCTGACCTAACACAACCGGGTGGGAAGGTCCACGGGTCAAAGCCCGTCCGTGCAAAGTCAAAGGGCTAGATCCCGTGGTCAAACGCTACAGGGTTAGGCGGCACGGGGGCACTGGGGGGTAGCAATGCCACCGGAGCATCGCACCGGTCCCTCATACATGCGTGGTGGTGTGGTGGCATGTCCGAAGAGGCGGGACGCGTCTCCGGGGCGTGGCCCCCCTCACGGACGGCGATGACATGGTAGTAGACGTTCTGCGGTAACGATGCGGCGTCAATATTACTAAATACTCGGAGCACGATAAAATCATGAGTTTTTTTCATGAGGTGGGCACATGTGCTATAGGAACGATGGTATTTTTTCATAATTTTTGTTGATGGAGAAGTATCCGAAAAATTCCCTCTACGCGGATTTCCCTTCGCGCGTCTACGGCTGTGGTCGGCGGCCTCCGGGGGCTAGCATGCCGCCAAATCTTGTGTAGGGGGCCTCTCACAAGTCTGGAAGTGTTGTGGCGGTTGCAAACGCCCGGCACGCGTGTCCGGGGTGTGCCCCCCCCTCACGGATGGCGCCGCCGCCGGCACCTGGAGGTGGGAAACGGACGCGTCGGGTCTACACGGAGGGGATCTTGCTGTGGGTCTGGCCCGGATGTTGCTCCAAAGTGTTCATATGGGCTGACCTAACACAACTGGGTGGGGAGGTCTAGTGGTCAAAGCCCGTCTGTGCAAAGTCAAAGGGCTAGATCCCGTGGTCAAACGCTACA
>NW_025228082.1:228855-235038 GCF_018294505.1 Triticum aestivum
AAACGGACGCGTCGGGTCTACACGGAGGGGATCTTGCTGTGGGTCTGGCCCGGATGTTGCTCCAAAGTGTTCCTATGGGCTGACCTAACACAACCGGGTGGGGAGGTCCACTGGTCAAAGCCCGTCCGTGCAAAGTCAAAGGGCTAGCTCCCGTGGTCAAACGCTACAGGGTTAGGCGGGACGGGGGCACTGGGGGGGGGGGTAGCAATGCCACCGGAGCATCGTACCGGGCCCTCATACATGCATGGTGGTGTGGTGGCATGTCCGAAGAGGCGGGACGCGTCTCCGGGGCATGGCCGCCCTCACGGACGGCGATGACATGGTAGTAGACGTTCTGCGGTAACGATGCGGCGTCAATATTACTAAATACTCGGAGCGCGATAAAATCATAAGTTTTTTTGCACGACGTGGGCACATGTGCTATAGGAACGATAGTATTTTTTCATAATTTTTGGTGATGGAGAAGTATCCGAAAAATTCCCTCTACGTGGATTGCCCTTCGCGCGTCTACGGCTGTGGCCGACGGCCTCCGGGGGCTAGCATGCCGCCAAATCTTGCGTAGGCGGCCTCTCACAAGTCTGGAAGTCTTGTGGCGGTTGCAAACGCCCGGCACACGTGTCCGGGGTGTGCCCCCCTCACGGACGGCGCCGCCGCCAGCACCTGGAGGGGGGAAACGGACGCGTCGGGTCTACACGGAGGGGATCTTGCTGTGGGTCTGGACCGGATGTTGCTCCAAAGTGTTCCTATGGGCTGACCTAACACAACCGGGTGGGGAGGTCCACTGGTCAAAGCCCGTCCGTGCAAAGTCAAAGGGCTAGATCCCGTGGTCAAACGCTACAGGGTTAGGCGGGACGGGGGCACTGGGGTAGCAATGCCACCGGAGCGTCACATCGGGCCCTCATACATGCGGGGTGGTGTGGTGGCATGTCCGAACAGGCGGGACGCATCTCCGGGGCATGGCCCCCCTCACGGACGGCGATGTCATGGTAGTAGACGTTCTGCGGTAACGATGCGGCGTCAATATTACTAAATACTCGGAGCGCGATAAAATCATGAGTTTTTTTTGACGACGTGGGCACATGCGCTATAGGAACGATGGTATTTTTTCATAATTTTTGGTGATGGAGAACTATCCGAAAAATTCCCTCTACGCGGATTGCCCTTCGCGCGTCTACGGCTGTGGCCGGCGGCCTCCGGGGGCTAGCATGCCGCCAAATCTTGCGTAGGTGGCTTCTCACAAGTCTGGAAGTGTTGTGGCGGTTGCAAACGCCCGGCACGCATGTCCGGGGTGTGCCCCCCCCCCTCACGGACGGCGCCGCCGCCGGCACTTGGAGGGGGGTAACGGACGCGTCGGGTCTACACGGAGGGGATCTTGCTGTGGGTCTGGCCCAGATGTTGCTCCAAAGTGTTCATATGGGCTGACCTAACACAACCGGGTGGGGACGTCCACTGGTCAAATCCCGTCCGTGCAAAGTCAAAGGGCTAGATCCTATGGTCAAACGCAACAGGGTTAGGCGGGACGGGGGCACTGGGGAGGGGGGGGGTAGCAATGCCACCGGAGCATCGCACCGGGCCCTCATACATGCGGGGTGGTGTGGTGGCATGTCCGAAGAGGCGGGACGCATCTCCGGGGCGTGGCCCCCCCTCACGGACGCCGATGACACGGTAGTAGACGTTCTGCGGTAACGATGCGGCGTCAATATTACTAAATACTCGGAGCGCGATAAAATCATGAGTTTTTTTGCACGACGTGGGCACATGTGCTATAGGAACGATGGTATTTTTTCATAATTTTTGGTGATGGAGAAGTATCCGAATAATTCCCTCTATGCGGAATGCCCTTCGCGCGTCTACGGCTGTGGCCGGCGGCCTCCGGGGCTAGCATGCCGCCAAATCTTGCGTAGGCGGCCTCTCACAAGTCTGGAAGTGTTGTGGCGGTTGTAAATGATCGGCACGCGTGTCCGGGGTGTGCCACCCCTCACGGACGGCGCCGCCGCCGGCACCTGGAGGGGGGAAACGGACGCGTCGGGTCTACACGAAGGGGATCCTTCTATGGGTCTGGCCCGGATGTTGCTCCAAAGTTTTCCTATGGGCTGAACTTACACAACCGGGTGGGGAGGTCCACTGGTCAAAGCCCGTCCGTGCAAAGTCAAAGGGCTAGATCCCGTGGTCAAACGCTACAGGGTTAGGCGAGACAGGGGCACTAGGGGGTAGCAATGCCATCGGAGCATCGCACCGGGCCCTCATACATGCGGGGTGGTGTGGTGGCATGTCCGAAGAGGTGGGACGCGTCTCCGGGGCGTGCCCCCCCCCTCAAGGACGGCGATGACACGGTAGTAGACGTTCTGCGGTAACGATGCGGTGTCAATATTACTAAATACTCGGAGCGTGATAAAATCATGAGTTTTTTTGCACGATGTGGGCACATGTGCTATAGGAACGATGGTATTTTTTCATAATTTTTGGTGATGGAGAAGTATCCGAAAAATGCCCTCTACGCGGATTGCCCTTCGCGCGTCTACGGCTATGGCTGGCGGCCTCCGGGGCTAGCATGCCGCCAAATCTTGCGTAGGCGGCCTCTCACAAGTCTGGAAGTGTTGTGGCGGTTGCAAACGCCCGGCACGCGTGTCCGGGGTGTGCCCCCCCTCACGGACGGCGCTGCCGCCGGCACCTGGAGGGGGAAAACGGACGCGTCGGGTCTACACGGAGGGGATCTTGCTGTGGGTCTGGCCCGGATGTTGCTCCAAAGTGTTCCTATGGGCTGATATAACACAACCGGGTGGGGAGGTTCACTGGCCAAAGCCCGTCTGTGGAAAGTCAATGGGCTAGATCCCGTGGTCAAACGCTATAGGGTTAGGCGGGACGGGGGCACTGGGGGGTAGCAATGCCACCGGAGCATCGCACCGGGCCCTCATACATGCGGGGTGGTGTGGTGGCACGTCCGAAGAGGCGGTACGCGTCTCCGGGGCGTGGCCCCCCCTCACGGACGGCGATGACACGGTAGTAGACGTTCTGCAATAATGATGCAGCGACAATATTACTAAATACTCGGAGCGCGATAAAATCATGAGTTTTTTTGAATGACATGGGCACATGTGCTATACGAATGATGGTATTTTTTCATAATTTTTGGTGATGGAGAAGTATCCGAAAAATTCCCTCTACGCGGATTGCCCTTCGCGCGTCTACGGCTGTGGCCGGCGGCCTTCGGGGGCTAGCATGACGCCAAATCTTGCGTAGGCGGCTCTCACAAGTCTGGAAGTATTGTGGCGGTTGCAAACGCCCGACACGCGTGTCCGAGGTGTGCCCCCCCTCACGGACGGCGCCGCCGCCGGCACCTGGAGGGGGGAAACGGACGCGTCGGGTCTACACGGAGGGGATCTTGCTGTGGGTCTGGCCCGGATGTTGCTCCAAAGTGTTCCTATGGGCTGACCTAACACAACCGGGTGGGGAGGTCCACTGGTCAAAGCCCGTCCGTGCAAAGTCAAAGGGCTAGATCCCGTGGTCAAACGCTACAGGGTTAGGCGGGACGGGGGCATTGGGGGGGTAGCAATGCCACCGGAGCGTCGCATCAGGCCCTCATACATGCGGGGCGGTGTGGTGGCATGTCCGAAGAGGCGGGACGCGTCTCCGGGGCGTGGCCCCCCCTCACGGACGCCGATGACACGGTAGTAGACGTTCTGCGGTAGCGATGCGGCGTCAATATTACTAAATACTCGGAGCGCGATAAAATCATGAGTTTTTTGCACGACGTGGGCATATGTGCTATAGGAACGATGGTATTTTTTCAGAATGTTTGGTGATGGAGAAGTATCCGAAAAATTCCCTCTACCCGGATTGCCCTTCGCGCGTCTACGGCTGTGGCCGGCGGCCTCCGGGGGCTAGCATGCCGCCAAATCTTGCGTAGGCGGCCTCTCACAAGTCTGGAAGTGTTGTGGCGGTTGCAAACGCCGGGCACGCGTGTCCGGGGGGTGCCCCCCCTCACGGACGGCGCCGCCGCAGGCACCTGGAGGGGGGAAACGGACGCGTCGGGTCTACATGGAGGGGATCTTGCTATGCGTCTGGCCCGGATGTTGCTCCAAAGTGTTCCTATGGGCTAACCTAACACAACCGGGTGGGGAGGTCCACTGGTCAAAGCCCGTCCGTGCAAAGTCAAAGGGCTAGATCCCGTGGTCAAACGCTACAGGGTTAGGCGGGACGGGGGCACTGGGGGGGGTAGCAATGCCACCGGAGCGTCGCACCGGGCCCTCATACATGCGTGGTGGTGTGGTGGCATGTCCGAAGAGGCGGGACGCGTCTCCGGGGCATGGCCCCCCTCACGGACGGTGATGACATGGTAGTAGACGTTCTACGGTAACGATGCAGCGTCAATATAACTAAATACTCGGAGCACGATAAAATCATGAGTTTTTTTTCACGACGTGGGCACATGTGCTATAGGAACGATGGTATTGTTTCATAAATTTTGGTGATGGAGAAGTATCCGAAAAATTCCCTCTACGCGGATTTCCCTTCGCGCGTCTACGGCTGTGGCCGGCGGCCTGCGGGGGCTAGCATGCCGCCAAATCTTGTGTAGGCGGCCTCTCACAAGTCTGGAAGTGTTGTGGCGGTTGCAAACGCCCGGCACGCATGTCCGGGGTGTGCCCCTCCCTCATGGACGGCGCCGCCGCCGGCACCTGGAGGGGGGAAACGGACGCGTCGGGTCTACACGGAGGGGATCTTGCTGTGGGTCTGGACCGGATGTTGCTCCAAAGTGTTCATATGGGCTGACCTAACATAACCGGGTGGGGACGTCCACTGGTCAAATCCCGTCCGTGCAAAGTCAAAGGGCTAGATCATGTGGTTAAACGCTACAGGGTTAGGCGGGACGGGGGCACTGGGGAGGGGGGGGTAGCAATGCCACCGGAGCATCGCACCGGACCCTCATACATGCGGGGTGGTGTGGTGGCATGTCCAAAGAGGCGGGACGCATCTCCGGGGCGTGCCCCCCCCCCCTCACGGACGCCGATGACACGGTAGTAGACGTTCTGCGGTAACGATGCGGCGTCAATATTACTAAATACTCGGAGCGCGATAAAATCATGAGTTTTTTTCACGACATGGGCACATGTGCTATAGGAACGATGGTATTTTTCAGAATGTTTGGTGATGGAGAAGTATCCGAAAAATTCCCTCTACGCGGATTGCCCTTCGCGCGCCTACGGCTGTGGCCGGCGGCCTCCGAGGGCTAGCATGCCGCCAAATCTTGCGTAGGCGGCCTCTCACAAGTCTGGAAGTGTTGTGGCAGTTGCAAACGCCCGGCACGCGTGTCCGGGGTGTGCCCCCCCTCACGTACGGCGCCGCCGCCGGCACCTGGAGGGGGGAAACGGACGCGTCGGGTCTACACGGAGGGGATCTTGCTACGGGTCTGGCACGGATGTTGCTCCAAAGTGTGCCTATGGGCTGACCTAACACAACCGGGTGGGGAGGTCCACTGGTCAAAGCCCGTCCGTGCAAAGTCAAAGGGCTAGATCCTGTGGTCAAACGCTACAGGGTTAGGCGGGACGGGGGCACTGGGGGGGGGTAGCAATGCCACCGGAGCGTCGCATCGGGCCCTCATACATGCTTGGTGGTGTGGTGGCATGTCCGAAGAGGCGGGACGCGTCTCCGGGGCGTGGCCCCCCTCACGGACAGCGATGACATGGTAGTAGACCTTCTGCGGTAACAATGAGTTTTTTTTCACGACGTGGGCACATGTGCTACAGGAACGATGGTATTTTTTAATAATTTTTGGTGATGGAGAAGTATCCGAAAAATTCCCTCTACGCGGATTTCCCTTCGCGCGTCTACGACTATGGCCGGCGGCCTCCGGGGGCTAGCATGGCGCCAAATCTTGTGTAGGCGGCCTCTCACAAGTCTGGAAGTGTTGTGGCGGTTGCAAACGCCCGGCACGCGTGTCCGGGGTGTGCCCCCCCCCTCACGGACGGCGCCGTCGCCGGCACCTGGAGGGGGGAAACGGACGCGTCGGGTCTACACGGAGGGGATCTTGCTGTGGGTCTGGCCCGGATGTTGCTCCAAAGTGTTCATATGGGCTGACCTAACATAACCGGGTGGGGACGTCCACTGGTCAAATCCCGTCCGTGCAAAGTCAAAGGGCTAGATCATGTGGTCAAACGCTACAGGGTTAGGCGGGACGGGGGCACT
>NW_025228082.1:235127-235744 GCF_018294505.1 Triticum aestivum
CCACCGGAGCGTCGCACCGGGCCCTCATACATGCGGGGTGGTGTGGTGGCATGTCCGAAGAGGCGGGACGCATCTCCGGGGCGTGGCCCCCCCTCACGGACGCCGATGACACGGTAGTAGACGTTCTGCGGTAACAATGCGGCGTCAATATTACTAAATACTCGGAGCGCGATAAAATCATGAGTTTTTTTTGCATGACATGGGCACATGTGCTATAGGAACGATGGTATTTCTTTCATAATTTTTGGTGATTTAGAAGTATCCGAAAAATTCCCTCTACGCGGATTGCCCTTCGCGCGTCTACGGCTGTGGCCGGCGGCCTTCGGGGGCTAGCATGCCGACAAATCTTGCGTAGGCGGCTCTCACAAGTCTGGAAGTATTGTGGCGGTTGCAAACGCCCGGCACACGTATCCGTCGTGTGCCCCCCTCACGGACGGCGCCGCCGCCGGCACCTGGAGGGGGGAAACGGACGCGTCGAGTCTACACGGAGGGGATCTTGCTGTGGCTCTAGCCCGGATGTTGCTCCAAAGTGTTCCAATGGGCTGACCTAACACAACCGGGTGGGGAGGTCCACTGGTCAAAGCCCGTCTGTGCAAAGTCAAAGGGCTAGATCCCGT
>NW_025228082.1:235863-237871 GCF_018294505.1 Triticum aestivum
GGGGGGGGTAGCAATGCCACTGGAGCGTCGCACCGGGCCCTCATACATGCGGGGTGGTGTGGTGGCATGTCCGAAGAGGCGGGACGCGTCTCCGGGGCGTGGCCCCCCTCACGGACGGCGATGACACGGTAGTAGACGTTCTGCGATAACGATGCGGCGTCAATATTACTGAATACTCGGAGCGCGATAAAATCATGAGTTTTTTGCACGACATGGGCACATGTGCTATAGGGACGATGGTATTTTTTCATAATTTTTGGTGATGGAGAAGTATCCGAAAAATTCCCTCTACGCGGATTTCCCTTCGCGCGTCTACGGCTGTGGCCGGCGGCCTCCAGGGGCTAGCATGCCGCCAAATCTTGTGTAGGCAGCCTCTCACAAGTCTGGAAGTGTTGTGGCGGTTGCAAACGCCCGGCACGCATGTCCGGGGTGTGCCCCTCCCTCATGGACGGCGCCACCGCCGGCACCTGGAGGGGGGAAACGGACGCGTCGGGTCTACACGGAGGGGATCTTGCTGTGGGTCTGGCCCGGATGTTGCTCCAAAGTGTTCATATGGGCTGACCTAACACAACCGGGTGGGGACGTCCACTGGTCAAATCCCGTCCGTGCAAAGTCAAAGGGCTAGATCCTGTGGTCAAACGCTACATGGTTAGGCGGGACGGGGGCACTCGGGGGGTGGGGGTGGGGGGTAGCAATGCCACCGGAGCGTCGCACCGGGCCCTCATACATGCGTGGTGGTGTGGTGGCATGTCCGAAGAGGCGGGACGCGTCTCCGGGGCATGGCCCCCCTCACGGACGGCGATGACATGGTAGTAGACATTCTGCGGTAACGATGCGGCGTCAATATTACTAAATACTCGGAGCGCGATAAAATCATGAGTTTTTTTCACGACGTGGGCACATGTGCTATAGGAACGATAGTATTTTTCATAATTTTTGGTGATGGAGAAGTATCCGAAAAATTCCCTCTATGCGGATTGCCCTTCGCGCGTCTACGGCTGTGGCCGGCGGCCTCCGGGGGCTAGCATGCCGCCAAATCTTGCGTAGGCGGCCTCTCACAAGTCTGGAAGTGTTGTGGCGGTTGCAAACGCCCGGCACGCGTGTCCGGGGTGTGCCCCCCCATCACGGACGGGGCCGCCGCCGGCACCTGGAGGGGGGAAACGGACGCGTCGGGTCTACACGGAGGGGATCTTGCTGTGGGTCTGGCCCGGATGTTGCTCCAAAGTGTTCATATGGGTTGACCTAACACAACCGGGTGGGGACGTCCACTGGTCAAATCCCGTCCATGCAAAGTCAAAGGGCTAGATCCTATGGTCAAACGCTACAGGGTTAGGCGGGACGGGGGCACTGGGGAGGGGGGGGTAGCAATGCCACCGGAGCATCGCACCGGCCCTCATACATGCGGGGTGGTGTGGTGGCATGTCCGAAGAGGCGGGACGCATCTCCGGGGCGTGGCCCCCCTCACTGACGCCGGTGACCCGGTAGTAGACGTTCTGCGGTAACGATGCGGCGTCAATATTACTAAATACTCGGAGCGCGATAAAATTATGAGTTTTTTTTGCACGACGTGGGCACATGTGCTATAGGAATGATGGTATTTTTTCATAATTTTTGGTGATGGAGAAGTATCCGAAAAATTCCCTCTACGCGGAATGCCCTTCGCGCGTCTACGGCTGTGGCCGGCGGCCTCCGGGGCTAGCATGCCGCCAAATCTTGCGTAGGCGGCCTCTCACAAGTCTGGAAGTGTTGTGGCGGTTGTAAACGCCCGGCACGCGTGTCCGGGGTGTGCCACCCCTCACGGACGGCACCGCCGCCGGCACCTGGAGGGGGGAAACGGACGCGTCAGGTCTACACGAAAGGGATCTTGCTATGGGTCTGGCCCGGATGTTGCTCCAAAGTGTTCATATGGGCTGAACTAACACAACCGGGTGGGGACGTCCACTGGTCATATCCCGTCCGTGCAAAGTCAAAGGGCTAGATCCTGTGGTCAAATGCTACAGGGTTAGGC
>NW_025228082.1:238205-241533 GCF_018294505.1 Triticum aestivum
ATGCCACCGGAGCATCGCACCGGGCCCTCATACATGCGGGGTGGTGTGGTGGCATGTCCGAAGAGGCGGGACGCGTCTCCGGGGTGTGGCCCCCCCTCACGGATGACGATGACACGGTAGTAGACATTCTGCGGTAATGATGCGACGTCAATATTACTAAATACTCGGAGCGCGATAAAATCATGAGTTTTTTTGCACGACGTGGGCACATGTGCTATAGGAACGATGGTATTTTTTCATAATTTTTGGTGATGGAGAAGTATCCGAAAAATTCCCTCTACGCGGATTGCCCTTCGCGCGTCTACGGCTGTGGCCGGCGGCCTCCGGGGGCTAGCATGCCGCCAAATCTAGCATAGGCGGCCTCTCACAAGTCTGGAAGTCTTGTGGCGGTTGCAAACGCCCGGCACGCGTGTCCGGGGTGTGCCCCCCCTCACGGACGGCGCCGCCGCCGGCACCTGGAGGGGGGAAACGGACGCGTCGGGTCTACACGGAGGGGATCTTGCTATGGGTCTGGCCCGGATGTTGCTCCAAAGTGTTCCTATGGGCTGACCTAACACAACCGGGTGGGAAGGTCCACGGGTCAAAGCCCGTCCGTGCAAAGTCAAAGGGCTAGATCCCGTGGTCAAACGCTACAGGGTTAGGCGGCACGGGGGCACTGGGGGGGTAGCAATGCCACCGGAGCATCGCACCGGTCCCTCATACATGCGTGGTGGTGTGGTGGCAGGTCCGAAGAGGCGGGACGCGTCTCCGGGGCGTGGCCCCCCTCACGGACGGCGATGACATGGTAGTAGACGTTCTGCGGTAACGATGCGGCGTCAATATTACTAAATACTCGGAGCACGATAAAATCATGAGTTTTTTTCACGAGGTGGGCACATGTGCTATAGGAACGATGGTATTTTTTCATAATTTTTGTTGATGGAGAAGTATCCGAAAAATTCCCTCTACGCGGATTTCCCTTCGCGCGTCTACGGCTGTGGTCGGCGGCCTCCGGGGGCTAGCATGCCGCCAAATCTTGCGTAGGGGGCCTCTCACAAGTCTGGAAGTGTTGTGGCGGTTGCAAACGCCCGGCACGCGTGTCCGGGGTGTGCCCCCCCCTCACGGACGGCGCCGCCGCCGGCACCTGGAGGGGGGAAACGGACGTGTCGGGTCTACACGGAGGGGATCTTGCTATGGGTCTGGCCCGGATGTTGCTCCAAAGTGTTCCTATGGGCTGACCTAACACAACCGGGTGGGAAGGTCCACGGGTCAAAGCCCGTCCGTGCAAAGTCAAAGGGCTAGATCCCGTGGTCAAACGCTACAGGGTTAGGCGGGACGGGGGCACTGGGGGGGTAGCAATGCCACCGGAGCGTCGCACCGGGCCCTCATACATGCGTGGTGGTGTGGTGGCATGTCCTAAGAGGCAGGACGCCTCTCCGGGGCGTGGCCCCCCTCACGGACGGCGATGACACGGTAGTAGACGTTCTGCGGTTACGATGCGGCGTCAATATTACTAAATACTCGGAGCGCGATAAAATCATGAGTTTTTTTCACGACGTGGGCACATGTGCTATAGGATTGATGGTATTTTTTCATAATTTTTGGTGATGGAGAAGTATCCGAAAAATTCCCTCTACGCGGATTGCCCTTCGCGCGTCTACGGCTGTGGCCGGCGGCCTCCAGGGGCTAGCATGCCGCCAAATCTTGCGTAGGCGGCCTCTCACAAGTCTGGAAGTGTTGTGGCGGTTGCAAACGCCCGGCACGCGTGTCCGGGGTGTGCCCCCCCCCCTCACGGACGGCGCCGCCGCGGGCACCTGGAGGGGGGAAACGGACGTGTCGGGTCTACACGGAGGGGATCTTGCTGTGGGTCTGGCCCGGATGTTGCTCCAAAGTGTTCATATGGGCTGACCTGACACAACCGGGTGGGGACGTCCACTGGTCAAATCCCGTCCGTGCAAAGTCAAAGGGCTAGATCCTGTGGTCAAACGCTACAGGGTTAGGCGGGACGGGGGCACTGGGGGGGGTAGCAATGCCACCGGAGCGTCGCACCGGGCCCTCATACATGCGTGGTGGTGTGGTGGCATGTCCGAAGAGGCGGGACGCGTCTCCGGGGCATGGCCCCCCTCACGGACGGTGATGACATGGTAGTAGACGTTCTGCGGTAACGATGCGGCGTCAATATAACTAAATACTCGGAGCACGATAAAATCATGAGTTTTTTTTCACGACGTGGGCACATGTGCTATAGGAACGATGGTATTGTTTCATAAATTTTGGTGATGGAGAAGTATCCGAAAAATTCCCTCTACGCGGATTTCCCTTCGCGCGTCTACGGCTGTGGCCGGCGGCCTGCGGGGGCTAGCATGCCGCCAAATCTAGTGTAGGCGGCCTCTCACAAGTCTGGAAGTGTTGTGGCGGTTGCAAATGCCCGGCACGCATGTCCGGGGTGTGCCCCTCCCTCATGGACGGCGCCGCCGCCGGCACCTGGAGGGGGGAAACGGACGCGTCGGCTCTACACGGAGGGGATCTTGCTGTGGGTCTGGACCGGATGTTGCTCCAAAGTGTTCATATGGGCTGACCTAACATAACCGGGTGGGGACGTCCACTGGTCAAATCCCGTCCGTGCAAAGTCAAAGGGCTAGATCATGTGGTTAAACGCTACAGGGTTAGGCGGGACGGGGGCACTGGGGAGGGGGGGGGTAGCAATGCCACCGGAGCGTCGCACCGGGCCCTCATACATGCGGGGTGGTGTGGTGGCATGTCTGAAGAGGCGGGACGCATCTCCGGGGCGTGCCCCCCCCCCCCTCACGGGCGCCGATGACACGGTAGTAGACGTTCTGCGGTAACGATGCGGCGTCAATATTACTAAATACTCGGAGCGCGATAAAATCATGAGTTTTTTTGCATGACATTGGCACATGTGCTATAGGAACGATGGTATTTTTTCATAATTTTTGGTGATGGAGAAGTATCCGAAAAATTCCCTCTACGCGGATTGCCCTTCACGCGTCTACGGCTGTGGCCGGCGGCCTTCGGGGGCTAGCATGTCGCCAAATCTTGCGTAGGCGGCTCTCATAAGTCTAGAAGTATTGTGGCGGTTGCAAACGCCCGACACACGTGTCCGGGGTGTGCCCCCCTCACGGACGGCGCCGCCGGCGGCACCTGGAGGGGGGAAACGGACGCGTCGAGTCTACACGGAGGGGATCTTGCTGTGGGTCTAGACCGGATGTTGCTCCAAAGTGTTCCTATGGGCTGACCTAACACAACCGGGTGGGGAGGTCCACTGGTCAAAGCCCGTCTGTGCAAAGTCAAAGGGCTAGATCCCGTGGTCAAACGCTACAGGGTTAGG
>NW_025228082.1:242529-243948 GCF_018294505.1 Triticum aestivum
GTGGTGTGGTGGCATGTCCAAAGAGGCGGGACGCGTCTCCGGGGCGTGGCCCCCCCTCACGGACAGCGATGACACGGTAGTAGACGTTCTGCGATAACGATGCGGCGTCAATATTACTAAATACTCGGAGCGCGATAAAATCATGAGTTTTTTTCACGACATGGGCACATGTGCTATAGGAACGATGGTATTTTTCAGAATGTTTGGTGATGGAGAAGTATCCGAAAAATTCCCTCTACGCGGATTGCCCTTCGCGCGCCTACGGCTGTGGCCGGCGGCCTCCGAGGGCTAGCATGCCGACAAATCTTGCGTAGGCGGCCTCTCACAAGTCTGGAAGTGTTGTGGCAGTTGCAAACGCCCGGCACGCATGTCCGGGGTGTGCCCCCCCTCACGGACGGCGCCGCCGCCGGCACCTGGAGGGGGGAAACGGACGCGTCGGGTCTACACGGAGGGGATCTTGCTATGGGTCTGGCACGGATGTTGCTCCAAAGTGTGCCTATGGGCTGACCTAACACAACCGGGTGGGGAGGTCCACTGGTCAAAGCCCGTCCGTGCAAAGTCAAAGGGCTAGATCCTGTGGTCAAACGCTACAGGGTTAGGCGGGACGGGGGCACTGGGGGGTAGCAATGCCACCGGAGCGTCGCACCGGGCCCTCATACATGCTTGGTGGTGTGGTGGCATGTCCGAAGAGGCGGGACACGTCTCCGGGGCGTGGCCCCCCTCACGGACAGCGATGACATGGTAGTAGACCTTTTGCGGTAACAATGCGGCGTTAATATTACTAAATACTCGGAGCACGATAAAATCATGAGTTTTTTTTCACGACGTGGGCACATGTGCTATAGGAACGATGGTATTTTTTCATAATTTTTGGTGATGGAGAAGTATCCGAAAAATTCCCTCTACGCGGATTTCCCTTCGCGCGTCTACGACTATGGCCGGCGGCCTCCGGGGGCTAGCATGGCGCCAAATCTTGTGTAGGCGGCCTCTCACAAGTCTGGAAGTATTGTGGCGGTTGCAAACGCCCGGCACACGTATCCGTCGTGTGCCCCCCTCACGGACGGCGCCGGCGCCGGCACCTGGAGGGGGGAAACGGACGCGTCGAGTCTACACGGAGGGGATCTTGCTGTGGGTCTAGCCCGGATGTTGCTCCAAAGTGTTCCAATGGGCTGACCTAACACAACCGGGTGGGGAGGTCCACTGGTCAAAGCCCGTCTGTGCAAAGTCAAAGGGCTAGATCCCGTGGTCAAACGCTACAGGGTTAGGCGGGACGGGGGCATTGGGGGGGGGGTAGCAATGCCACTGGAGCGTCGCACCGGGCCCTCATACATGCGGGGTGGTGTGGTGGCATGTCCGAAGAGGCGGGACGCGTCTCCGGGGCGTGGCCCCCCTCACGGACGGCGATGACACGGTAGTAGA
>NW_025228082.1:244870-245525 GCF_018294505.1 Triticum aestivum
GGGGGGGGGGTAGCAATGCCACCGGAGCGTCGCACCGGGCCCTCATACATGTGGGGTGGTGTGGTGGCATGTCCAAAGAGGCGGGACGCGTCTCCGGGGCGTGGCCCCCCCTCACGGACAGCGATGACACGGTAGTAGACGTTCTGCGATAACGATGCGGCGTCAATATTACTAAATACTCGGAGCGCGATAAAATCATGAGTTTTTTTCACGACATGGGCACATGTGCTATAGGAACGATGGTATTTTTCAGAATGTTTGGTGATGGAGAAGTATCCGAAAAATTCCCTCTACGCGGATTGCCCTTCGCGCGCCTACGGCTGTGGCCGGCGGCCTCCGAGGGCTAGCATGCCGCCAAATCTTGCGTAGGCAGCCTCTCACAAGTCTGGAAGTGTTGTGGCAGTTACAAACGCCCGGCACGCGTGTCCGGGGTGTGCCCCCCCTCACGGACGGCGCCGCCGCCGGCACCTGGAGGGGGGAAACGGACGGGTCTACACGGAGGGGATCTTGCTATGGGTCTGGCACGGATGTTGCTCCAAAGTGTGCCTATGGGCTGACCTAACACAACCGGGTGGGGAGGTCCACTGGTCAAAGCCCGTCCGTGCAAAGTCAAAGGGCTAGATCCTGTGGTCAAACGCTACAGGGTTAGGCGGGA
>NW_025228082.1:246393-248787 GCF_018294505.1 Triticum aestivum
AGGCGGGACGCGTCTCCGGGGCGTGGCCCCCCTCACGGACGGCGATGACATGGTAGTAGATGTTCTGCGATAACGATGCGGCGTCAATATTACTGAATACTCGGAGCGCGATAAAATGATGAGTTTTTTGCACGACATGGGCACATGTGCTATAGGGACGATGGTATTTTTTAGAATGTTTGGTGATGGAGAAGTATCCGAAAAATTCCCTCTGCGCGGATTGCCCTTCGCGCGTCTACGGCTTTGGCCGGCGGCCTCCGGGGCTAGCATGTCGCCAAATCTTGCGTAGGCGGCCTCTCACAAGTCTGGAACTGTTGTGGCGGTTGCAAACGCCCGGCGCGCGTGTCCGGGGTGTGCCCCCCTCACGGACGGCGCCGCCGCCGGCACCTGGAGGGGGGAAACGGACGCGTCGGGTCTACACGGAGGGGATCTTGCTATGGGTCTGGCCCGGATGTTGCTCCAAAGTGTTCCTATGGGCTGACCTAACACAACCGGGTGTTGAGGTCCACTGGTCAAAATCCGTTCGTGCAAAGTCAAAGGGCTAGATCCCGTGGTCAAACGCTACAGGGTTAGGCGGGACGGGGGCATTGGGGGGGGGTAGCAATGCCACCGGAGCGTCGCACCGGGCCCTCATACATGTGGGGTGGTGTGGTGGCATGTCCAAAGAGGCGGGACGCGTCTCCGGGGCGTGGCCCCCCCTCACGGACATCGATGACACGGTAGTAGACGTTCTGCGATAACGATGCGGCGTCAATATTACTAAATACTCGGAGCGCGATAAAATCATGAGTTTTTTTCACGACATGGGCACATGTGCTATAGGAACGATGGTATTTTTCAGAATGTTTGGTGATGGAGAAGTATCCGAAAAATTCCCTCTACGCGGATTGCCCTTCGCGCGCCTACGGCTGTGGCCGGCGGCCTCCGAGGGCTAGCATGCCGCCAAATCTTGCGTAGGCGGCCTCTCACAAGTCTGGAAGTGTTGTGGCAGTTGCAAACGCCCGGCACGCGTGTCCGGGGTGTGCCCCCCCTCACGGACGGCGCCGCCACCGGCACCTGGAGGGGGGAAACGGACGCGTCGGGTCTACACGGAGGGGATCTTGCTATGCGTCTGGCACGGATGTTGCTCCAAAGTGTGCCTATGGGCTGACCTAACACAACCGGGTGGGGAGGTCCACTGGTCAAAGCCTGTCCGTGCAAAGTCAAAGGGCTAGATCCTGTGGTCAAACACTACAGGGTTAGGCGGGACGGGGGCACTGGGGGGGGGGGTAGCAATGCCACCGGAGCGTCGCACCGGGCCCTCATACATGCTTGGTGGTGTGGTGGCATGTCCGAAGAGGCGGGACGCGTCTCCGGGGCGTGGCCCCCCTCACGGACAGCGATGACATGGTAGTAGACCTTCTGCGGTAACAATGCGGCGTTAATATTACTAAATACTCGGAGCACGATAAAATCATGAGTTTTTTTTCACGACGTGGGCACATGTGCTATAGGAACGATGGTATTTTTTCATAATTTTTGGTGATGGAGAAGTATCCGAAAAATTCCCTCTACGCGGATTTCCCTTCGCGCGTCTACGACTATGGCCGGCGGCCTCCGGGAGCTAGCATGGCGCCAAATCTTGTGTAGGCGGCCTCTCACAAGTCTGGAAGTGTTGTGGCGGTTGCAAACGCCCGGCACGCGTGTCCGGGGTGTGCCCCCCCCCTCACGGACGGCGCCGTCGCCGGCACCTGGAGGGGGGAAACGGACGCGCCGGGTCTACACGGAGGGGATCTTGCTGTGGGTCTGGCCCGGATGTTGCTCCAAAGTGTTCATATGGGCTGACCTAACATAACCGGGTGGGGACGTCCACTGGTCAAATCCCGTCCGTGCAAAGTCAAAGGGCTAGATCATGTGGTCAAACGCTACAGGGTTAGGCGGGACGGGGGCACTGGGGGGGGGGGGTAGCAATGCCACCGGAGCGTCGCACCGGGCCCTCATACATGCGGGGTGGTGTGGTGGCATGTCCGAAGAGGCGGGACGCATCTCCGGGGCGTGGCCCCCCCTCACGGACGCCGATGACACGGTAGTAGACGTTCTGCGGTAACAATGCGGCGTCAATATTACTAAATACTCGGAGCGCGATAAAATCATGAGTTTTTTTGCATGACATGGGCACATGTGCTATAGGAACGATGGTATTTCTTTCATAATTTTTGGTGATTTAGAAGTATCCGAAAAATTCCCTCTACGCGGATTGCCCTTCGCGCGTCTACGGCTGTGGCCGGCGGCCTTCGGGGGCTAGCATGCCGACAAATCTTGCGTAGGCGGCTCTCACAAGTCTGGAAGTATTGTGGCGGTTGCAAACGCCCGGCACACGTATCCGTCGTGTGCCCCCCTCACGGACGGCGCCGC
>NW_025228082.1:249492-258386 GCF_018294505.1 Triticum aestivum
TACACGGAGGGGATCTTGCTATGGGTCTGGCCCGGATGTTGCTCCAAAGTGTTCCTATGGGCTGACCTAACACAACCGGGTGGGGAGGTCCACTGGTCAAAACCCGTTCGTGCAAAGTCAAAGGGCTAGATCCCGTGGTCAAACGCTACAGGGTTAGGCGGGACGGGGCCACTGGGGGGGCAATGCCACCGGAGCGTCGCACCGGGCCCTCATACATGCGTGGTGGTGTGGTGGCATGTCCGAAGAGGCGGGACACGTCTCCGGGGCGTGGCCCCCCTCATGGACGGCGATGACATGGTAGTAGACGTTCTTCGGTAACGATGGGGCGTCAATATTACTAAATACTCGGAGCACGATAAAATCATGAGTTTTTTTTCACGACGTGGGCACATGTGCTATAGGAACGATGGTATTTTTTCATAATTTTTGGTGATGGAGAAGTATCCGAAAAATTCCCTCTACGCGGATTTCCCTTCGCGCGTCTACGGCTGTGGCCGGCGGCCTCCGGGGGCTAGCATGCCGCCAAATCTTGTGTAAGCGGCCTCTCACAAGTCTGGAAGTGTTGTGGCGGTTGCAAACGCCCGGCACGCGTGTCCGGGGTGTGCCCCCCCCCCTCACGGACGGCGCCGCCGCCGGCACCTGGAGGGGGGAAACGGACGCATCGGGTCTACACGGAGGGGATCTTGCTGTGGGTCTGGCCCGGATGTTGCTCCAAAGTGTTCATATGGGCTGACCTAACATAACCGGGTGGGGACGTCCACTGGTCAAATCCCGTCCGTGCAAAGTCAAAGGGCTAGATCCTGTGGTCAAACGCTACAGGGTTAGGCGGGACGTGGGCACTAGGGGGGAGGGGTAGCAATGCCACCGGAGCGTCGCACCAGGCCCTCATACATGCGGGGTGGTGTGGTGGCATGTCCGAAGAGGCGGGACGCATCTCCGGGGCGTGGCCCCCCCTCACGGACGCCGATGACACGGTAGTAGACGTTCTGCGGTAACGATGCAGCGTCAATATTACTAAATACTTGGAGCGCGATAAAATCATGAGTTTTTTTGCATGACATGGGCACATGTGCTATAGGAACGATGGTATTTTTTCATAATTTTTGGTGATGGAGAAGTATCCGAAAAATTCCCTCTACGCGGATTGCCCTTCGCGCGTCTACGGCTGTGGCCGGCGGCCTTCGGGGGCTAGCATGCCGCCAAATCTTGCGTAGGCGGCTCTCACAAGTCTGGAAGTATTGTGGCGGTTGCAAACGCCCGGCACACGTGTCCGGGGTGTGCCCCCTTCACGGACGGCGCCGCCGCCGGCACCTGGAGGGGGGAAACGGACGCGTCGGGTCTACACGGAGGGGATCTTGCTGTGGGTCTAGCCCGGATGTTGCTCCAAAGTGTTCCTATGGGCCGACCTAACACAACCGGGTGGGGGGTCCACTGCTTAAAGCCCGGCTGTGCAAAGTCAAAGGGCTAGATCCCATGGTCAAACGCTACAGGGTTAGGCGGGACGGGGGCATTGGGGGGGGGGGTAGCAATGCCATCGGAGCATCGCACCGGGACCTCATACATGCGGGGTGGTGTGGTGGCATGTCCGAAGAGGCGGGACGCGTCTCCGGGGCGTGGCCCCCCCTCACGGATGACGATGACACGGTAGTAGACATTCTGCGGTAACGATGCGGCGTCAATATTACTAAATACTCGGAGCGCGATAAAATCATGAGTTTTTTTGCACGATGTGGGCACATGTGCTATAGGAACGATGGTATTTTTTTCATAATTTTTGGTGATGGAGAAGTATTCGAAAAATTCCCTCTACGCGGATTGCCCTTCGCGCATCTACGGGTGTGGCCGGCGGCCTCCGGGGGCTAGCATGCCGCCAAATCTAGCGTAGGCGGCCTCGCACAAGTCTGGAAGTCTTGTGGCAGTTGCAAACACCCGTCACGCGTGTCCGGGGTGTGCCCCCCCTCACGGACGGCGCCGCCGCCGGCACCTGGAGGGGGGAAACGGACGCGTCGGGTCTACACGAAGGGGATCTTGCTGTGGGTCTGGCCCGGATGTTGCTCCAAAGTGTTCCTATGGGCTGACCTAACACAACCGGGTGGGAAGGTCCACTGGTCAAAGCCCGTCCGTGCAAAGTCAAAGGGCTAGATCCCGTGGTCAAACGCTACAGGGTTAGGCGGGACGGGGGCACTGGGGGTAGCAATGCCACCGGAGCGTCACATCGGGCCCTCATACATGCGGGGTGGTGTGGTGGCATGTCCGAAGAGGCGGGACGCGTCTCCGGGGCGTGGCCCCCCCTCACGGACGGTGATGACACGGTAGTAGACGTTCTGCGGTAACGATGCGGCGTCAATATTACTAAATACTCGGAGCACGATAAAATCATGAGTTTTTTTTCATGACGTGGGCACATGTGCTATAGGAACGATGGTATTTTTTCATAATTTTTGGTGATGGAGAAGTATCCGAAAAATTCCCTCTACGCGGATTTCCCTTCGCGCGTCTACGGCTGTGGCCGGCGGCCTCCGGGGGCTAGCATGCCGCCAAATCTTGTGTAGGCGGCCTCTCACAAGTCTGGAAGTGTTGTGGCGGTTGCAAACGCCCGGCACGCATGTCCGGGGTGTGCCCCTCCCTCATGGACGGCACCGCCGCCGGCACCTGGAGGGGGAAACGGACGCGTCGGGTCTACACGGAGGGGGTCTTGCTGTGGGTCTGGACCGGATGTTGCTTCAAAGTGTTCATATGGGCTGACCTAACATAACCGGGTGGGGACGTCCACTGGTCAAATCCCGTCCGTGCAAAGTCAAAGGGCTAGATCATGTGGTTAAACGCTACAGGGTTAGGCGGGACGGGGGCACTGGGGAGGGGGGGGGTAGCAATGCCACCGGAGCGTCGCACCGGGCCCTCATACATGCGGGGTGGTGTGGTGGCATGTCCGAAGAGGCGGGACGCATCTCCGGGGCGTGCCCCCCCCCCTCAGGGACGCCGATGACACGGTAGTAGACGTTCTGCGGTAACGATGCGGCGTCAATATTACTAAATACTCGGAGCGCGATAAAATCATGAGTTTTTTTGCATGACATGGGCACATGTGCTATAGGAACGATGGTATTTTTTCATAATTTTTGGTGATGGAGAAGTATCCGAAAAATTCCCTCTACGCGGATTGCCCTTCACGCGTCTACGGCTGTGGCCGGCGGCCTTCGGGGGCTAGCATGCCGCCAAATCTTGCGTAGGCGGCTCTCATAAGTCTAGAAGTATTGTGGCGGTTGCAAACGCCCGACACACGTGTCCGGGGTGTGCCCCCCTCACGGACGGCGCCGCCGGCGGCACCTGGAGGGGGGAAACGGACGCGTCGAGTCTACACGGAGGTGATCTTGCTGTGGGTCTAGACCGGATGTTGCTCCAAAGTGTTCCTATGGGCTGACCTAACACAACCGGGTGGGGAGGTCCACTGGTCAAAGCCCGTCTGTGCAAAGTCAAAGGGCTAGATCCCGTGGTCAAACGCTAGAGGGTTAGGCGGGACGGGGGCATTGGGGGGGTGGTAGCAATGCCACCGGAGCGTCGCACCGGGCCCTCATACATGTGGTGTGGTGTGGTGGCATGTCCAAAGAGGCGGGACGCGTCTCCGGGGCGTGGCCCCCCCTCACGGACAGCGATGACACGGTAGTAGACGTTCTGCGATAACGATGCGGCGTCAATATTACTAAATACTCGGAGCGCGATAAAATCATGAGTTTTTTTCACGACATGGGCACATGTGCTATAGGAACGATGGTATTTTTCAGAATGTTTGGTGATGGAGAAGTATCCGAAAAATTCCCTCTACGCGGATTGCCCTTCGCGCGCCTACGACTGTGGCCGACGGCCTCCGAGGGCTAGCATGCCGCCAAATCTTGCGTAGGCGGCCTCTCACAAGTCTGGAAGTGTTGTGGCAGTTGCAAACGCCCGGCACGCGTGTCCGGGGTGTGCCCCCCCTCACGGACGGCGCCGCCGCCGGCACCTGGAGGGGGGAAACGGACGCGTCGGGTCTACACGGAGGGGATCTTGCTATGGGTCTGGCACGGATGTTGCTCCAAAGTGTGCCTATGGGCTGACCTAACACAACCGGGTGGGGAGGTCCACTGGTCAAAGCCCGTCCGTGCAAAGTCAAAGGGCTAGATCCTGTGGTCAAACGCTACAGGGTTAGGCGGGACGGGGGCACTGGGGGGGGGTAGCAATGCCACCGGAGCATCGCACCGGGCCCTCATACATGCTTGGTGGTGTGGTGGCATGTCCGAAGAGGCGGGACGCGTCTCCGGGGCGTGGCCCCCCTCACGGACAGCGATGACATGGTAGTAGACCTTCTGCGGTAACAATGCGGCGTTAATATTACTAAATACTCGGAGCACGATAAAATCATGAGTTTTTTTTCACGATGTGGGCACATGTGCTATAGGAACGATGGTATTTTTTCATAATTTTTGGTGATGGAGAAGTATCCGAAAAATTCCCTCTACGCGGATTTCCCTTCGTGCGTCTATGACTATGGCCGGCGGCCTCCGGGGGCTAGCATGGCGCCAAATCTTGTGTAGGCGGCCTCTCACAAGTCTGGAAGTGTTGTGGCGGTTGCAAACGCCCGGCACGCGTGTCCGGGGTGTGCCCCCCCCTCACGGACGGCGCCGTCGCCGGCACCTGGAGGGGGGAAACGGACGCGTCGGGTCTACACGGAGGGGATCTTGCTGTGGGTCTGGCCCGGATGTTGCTCCAAAGTGTTCATATGGGCTGACCTAACATAACCGGGTGGGGACGTCCACTGGTCAAATCCCGTCCGTGCAAAGTCAAAGGGCTAGATCATGTGGTCAAACGCTACAGGGTTAGGCGGGACGGGGGCACTAGGGGGGGGGTAGCAATGCCACCGGAGCGTCGCACCGGGCCCTCATACATGCGGGGTGGTGTGGTGGCATGTCCGAAGAGGCGGGACGCATCTCCGGGGCGTGGCCCCCCCTCACGGACGCCGATGACACGGTAGTAGACGTTCTGCGGTAACAATGCGGCGTCAATATTACTAAATACTCGGAGCGCGATAAAATCATGAGTTTTTTTGCATGACATGGGCACATGTGCTATAGGAACGATGGTATTTCTTTCATAATTTTTGGTGATTTAGAAGTATCCGAAAAATTCCCTCTACGCGGATTGCCCTTCGCGCGTCTACGGCTGTGGCCGGCGGCCTTCGGGGGCTAGCATGCCGACAAATCTTGCGTAGGCGGCTCTCACAAGTCTGGAAGTATTGTGGCGGTTGCAAACGCCCGGCACACGTATCCGTCGTGTGCCCCCCTCACGGACGGCGCCGCCGCCGGCACCTGGAGGGGGGAAACGGACGCGTCGAGTCTACACGGAGGGGATCTTGCTGTGGGTCTAGCCCGGATGTTGCTCCAAAGTGTTCCAATGGGCTGACCTAACACAACCGGGTGGGGAGGTCCACTGGTCAAAGCCCGTCTGTGCAAAGTCAAAGGGCTAGATCCCGTGGTCAAACGCTACAGGGTGAGGCGGGACGGGGGCATTGGGGGGGGGGTAGCAATGCCACTGGAGCGTCGCACCGGGCCCTCATACATGCGGGGTGGTGTGGTGGCATGTCCGAAGAGGCGGGACGCGTCTCCGGGGCGTGACCCCCCTCACGGACGGCGATGACACGGTAGTAGACGTTCTGCGATAACGATGCGGCGTCAATATTACTGAATACTCGGAGCGCGATAAAATCATGAGTTTTTTGCACGACATGGGCACATGTGCTATAGGGACGATGGTATTTTTTAGAATGTTTGGTGATGGAGAAGTATCCGAAAAATTCCCTCTGCGCGGATTGCCCTTCGCGCGTCTACGGCTGTGGCCGGCGGCCTCCGGGGGCTAGCATGTCGCCAAATCTTGCGTAGGCGGCCTCTCACAAGTCTGGAACTGTTGTGGCGGTTGCAAACGCCCGGCGCGCGTGCCCGGGGCGTGCCCCCCTCACGGACGGCGCCGCCGCCGGCACCTGGAGGGGGGAAACGGACGCGTCGGGTCTACACGGAGGGGATCTTGCTATGGGTCTGGCCCGGATGTTGCTCCAAAGTGTTCCTATGGGCTGACCTAACACAACCGGGTGGGGAGGTCCACTGGTCAAAACCCGTTCGTGCAAAGTCAAAGGGCTAGATCCCGTGGTCAAACGCTACAGGGTTAGGCGGGACGGGGCCACTGGGGGGCAATGCCACCGGAGCGTCGCACCGGGCCCTCATACATGCGTGGTGGTGTGGTGGCATGTCCGAAGAGGCGGGACACGTCTCCGGGGCGTGGCCCCCCTCATGGACGGCGATGACATGGTAGTAGACGTTCTTCGGTAACGATGGGGCGTCAATATTACTAAATACTCGGAGCACGATAAAATCATGAGTTTTTTTTCACAACGTGGGCACATGTGCTATAGGAACGATGGTATTTTTTCATAATTTTTGGTGATGGAGAAGTATCCGAAAAATTCCCTCTACGCGGATTTCCCTTCGCGCGTCTACGGCTGTGGCCGGCGGCCTCCGGGGGCTAGCATGCCGCCAAATCTTGTGTAGGTGGCCTCTCACAAGTCTGGAAGTGTTGTGGCGGTTGCAAACGCCCGGCACGCGTGTCCGGGGTGTGCCCCCCCCCTCACGGACGGCGCCGCCGCCGGCACCTGGAGGGGGGAAACGGACGCATCGGGTCTACACAGAGGGGATCTTGCTGTGGGTCTGGCCCGGATGTTGCTCCAAAGTGTTCATATGGGCTGACCTAACATAACCGGGTGGGGACGTCCACTGGTCAAATCCCGTCCGTGCAAAGTCAAAGGGCTAGATCCTGTGGTCAAACGCTACAGGGTTAGGCGGGACTTGGGCACTAGGGGGGAGGGGTAGCAATGCCACCGGAGCGTCGCACCAGGCCCTCATACATGCGGGGTGGTGTGGTGGCATGTCCGAAGAGGCGGGACGCATCTCCGGGGCGTGGCCCCCCCTCACGGACACCGATGACACGGTAGTAGACGTTCTGCGGTAACGATGCGGCGTCAATATTACTAAATACTTGGACCGCGATAAAATCATGAGTTTTTTTGCATGACATGGGCACATGTGCTATAGGAACGTTGGTATTTTTTCATAATTTTTGGTGATGGAGAAGTATCCGAAAAATTCCCTCTACGCGGATTGCCCTTCGCGCGTCTACGGCTGTGGCTGGCGGCCTTCGGGGGCTAGCATGCCGCCAAATCTTGCGTAGGCGGCTCTGACAAGTCTGGAAGTATTGTGGTGGTTGCAAACGCCCGGCACACGTGTCCGGGGTGTGCCCCCTTCACGGACGGCGCCGCCGCCGGCACCTGGAGGGGGGAAACGGACGCGTCGGGTCTACACGGAGGGGATCTTGCTGTGGGTCTAGCCCGGATGTTGCTCCAAAGTGTTCCTATGGGCTGACCTAACACAACCGGGTGGGAAGGTCCACTGGTTAAAGCCCGTCTGTGCAAAGTCAAAGGGCTAGATCCCATGGTCAAACGCTACAGGGTTAGGCGGGACGGGGGCATTGGGGGGGGTAGCAATGCCATCGGAGCATCGCACCGGGCCCTCATACATGCGGGGTGGTGTGGTGGCATGTCCGAAGAGGCGGGACGCGTCTCCGGGGCCTGGCCCCCCCTCACGGATGACGATGACACGGTAGTAGACATTCTGCGGTAACGATGCGGCGTCAATATTACTAAATACTCGAAGCGCGATAAAATCATCAGTTTTTTTTGCATGATGTGGGCACATGTGCTATAGGAACGATGGTATTTTTTCATAATTTTTGGTGATGGAGAAGTATCCGAAAAATTCCCTCTACGCGGATTGCCCTTCGCGCATCTACGGGTGTGGCCGGCGGCCTCCGGGGGCTAGCATACCGCCAAATCTAGCGTAGGCGGCCTCTCACAAGTCTGGAAGTCTTGTGGCAGTTGCAAACGCCCGGCACGCGTGTCCGGGGTGTGCCCCCCCTCACGGACGGCGCCGCCGCCGGCACCTGGAGGGGGGAAACGGACGCGTCGGGTCTACACGAAGGGGATCTTGCTGTGGGTCTGGCCCGGATGTTGCTCCAAAGTGTTCCTATGGGCTGACCTAACACAACCGGGTGGGGAGGTCCACTGGTCAAAGCCCGTCCGTGCAAAGTCAAAGGGCTAGATCCCGTGGTCAAACGCTACAGGGTTAGGCGGGACGGGGGCACTGGGGGTAGCAATGCCACCGGAGCGTCACATCGGGCCCTCATACATGCGGGGTGGTGTGGTGGCATGTCCGAAGAGGCGGGACGCGTCTCCGGGGCGTGGCCCCCCCTCACGGACGGTGATGACACGGTAGTAGACGTTCTGCGGTAACGATGCGGCGTCAATATTACTAAATACTCGGAGCACGATAAAATCATGAGTTTTTTTCACGACGTGGGCACATGTGCTATAGGAACGATGGTATTTTTCATAATTTTTGGTGATGGAGAAGTATCCGAAAAATTCCCTCTACGCGGATTGCCCTTCGCGCGTCTACGGCTGTGGCCGGCGGCCTCCGGGGGCTAGCATGCCGCCAAATCTTGCGTAGGCGGCTCTCACAAGTCTGGAAGTATTGTGGCGGTTGCAAACGCCCGACACGCGTGTCCGGGGTGTGCCCCCCCTCACGGACGGCGCCGCCGCCGGCACCTGGAGGGGGGAAACGGACGCGTCGGGTCTACACGGAGGGGATCTTGCTGTGGGTCTGGCCCGGATGTTGCTCCAAAGTGTTCCTATGGGCTGACTTAACACAACCGGGTGGGGAGGTCCACTGGTCAAAGCCCGTCCGTGCAAAGTCAAAGGGCTAGATCCCGTGGTCAAACGCTACAGGGTTAGGCGGGACGGGGGCACTGGGGGGGGGGGG
>NW_025228082.1:258396-259125 GCF_018294505.1 Triticum aestivum
GCGTGTCCGGGGTGTGCCCCCCCTCACGGACGGCGCCGCCGCCGGCACCTGGAGGTGGGAAACGGACGCGTCGGGTCTACACGGAGGGGATCTTGCTGTGGGTCTGGCCCGGATGTTGCTCCAAAGTGTTCCTATGGGCTGACTTAACACAACCGGGTGGGGAGGTCCACTGGTCAAAGTCCGTCCGTGCAAAGTCAAAGGGCTAGATCCCGTGGTCAAACGCTACAGGGTTAGGCGGGACGGGGGCACTGGGGGGGGGGGGTAGCAATGCCACCGGAGCATCGCACCGGGCCCTCATACATGCGTGGTGGTGTGGTGGCATGTACGAAGAGGCGGGACGCGTCTCCGGGGCATGCCCCCCCCCTCACGGACGCTGATGACATGGTAGTAGACGTTCTGCGGTAATGATGCGGCGTCAATATTACTAAATACTCGGAGCGCGATAAAATCATGACTTTTTTTGCACGACGTGGGCACATGTGCTATAGGAACGATGGTATTTTTTCATAATTTTTGGTGATGGAGAAGTATCCGAAAAATTCCCTCTACGCGGAATGCCATTCGCGCGTGTACGGCTGTGGCCGGCGGCCTCCGGGGCTAGCATGCCGCCAAATCTTGCGTAGGTGGCCTCTCACAAGTCTGGAAGTGTTGTGGCGGTTGCAAACGCCCGGCATGCGTGTCCGGGGTGTGCCCCCCCTCACGGACGGCGCCGCCGCCGGCACCTGGAGG
>NW_025228082.1:259135-261761 GCF_018294505.1 Triticum aestivum
CTCATACATGCGTGGTGGTGTGGTGGCATGTACGAAGAGGCGGGACGCGTCTCCGGGGCGTGCCCCCCCCCCTCACGGACGCTGATGACATGGTAGTAGACGTTGTGCGGTAATGATGCGGCGTCAATATTACTAAATACTCGGAGCGCGATAAAATCATGAGTTTTTTTGCACGACGTGGGCACATGTGCTATAGGAACGATGGTATTTTTTCATAATTTTTGGTGATAGAGAAGTATCCGAAAAATTCCCTCTACGCGGAATGCCATTCGCGCGTGTACGGCTGTGGCCGGCGGCCTCCGGGGCTAGCATGCCGCCAAATCTTGCGTAGGCGGCCTCTCACAAGTCTGGAAGTGTTGTGGCGGTTGCAAACGCCCGGCATGCGTGTCCGGGGTGTGCCCCCCCTCACGGACGGCGCCGCCGCCGGCACCTGGAGGGGCGAAACGGACGCGTCGGGTCTACACGGAGGGGATCTTGCTGTGGGTCTGGCCCGGATGTTGCTCCAAAGTGTTCCTATGGGCTGACCTAACACAACCGGGTGGGGAGGTCCACTGGTCAAAGCCCGTCCGTGCAAAGTCAAAGGGCTAGATCCCGTGGTCAAACGCTATAGGGTTAGGCGGGACGGGGGCACTGGGGGTAGCAATGCCACTGGAGCGTCACATCGGGCCCTCATACATGCGGGGTGGTGTGGTGTGGTGGCATGTCCGAAGAGGCGGGACGCATCTCCGGGGCGTGGCCCCCCTCACGGACGGCGATGACACGGTAGTAGACGTTCTGCGGTAATGAAGCGGCATCAATATTACTAAATACTCGTAGCGCGATAAAATCATGAGTTTTTTTCACGACTTGGGCACATGTGCTATAGGAACGATGGTATTTTTTCAATAATTTTTGGTGATGGAGAAGTATCCAAAAAATTCCCTCTACGCGGATTGCCCTTCGCGCGTCTACGGCTCTGGCCGGCGGCCTCCGGGGTCTAGCATGCCGCCAAATCTTGCGTAGGCGGCCTCTCACAAGTCTGGAAGTCTTGTGGCGGTTGCAAACGCCCGGCACGCGTGTCCGAGGTGTGCCCCCCCTCACAGACGGCGCCGCCGCTGGCACCTGGAGGGGGGAAACGGACGCGTCGGGTCTACACGGAGGGGATCTTGCTGTGGGTCTGGCCCGGATGTTGCTCCAAAGTGTTCCTATGGGCTGACCTAACACAACCGGGTGGGGAGGTCCACTGGTCAAAGCCCGTCCATGCAAAGTCAAAGGGCTAGATCCTGTGGTCAAACGCTACAGGGTTAGGCGGGACGGGGGCACTGGGGGGTAGCAATGCCACCGGAGCGTCACATCGGGCCCTCATACATGCGGGGTGGTGTGGTGGCATGTCCGAAGAGGCGGGACGCGTCTCCGGGGCGTGGCCCCCCCTCACGGACGGCGATGACATGGTAGTAGACGTTCTGCGGTAGCGATGCGGCGTCAATATTACTAAATACTCGGAGCGCGATAAAATCATGAGTTTTTTGCACGACGTGGGCACATGTGCTATAGGAACGATGGTATTTTTTCATAATTTTTGGTGATGGAGAAGTATCCGAAAAATTCCATCTACGCAGATTGCCCTTCGCGCGTCTACGGGTGTGGCCGGCGGCCTCCGGGGGCTAGCATGCCGCCAAATCTAGCGTAGGCGGCCTCTCACAAGTCTGGAAGTATTGTGGCGGTTGCAAACGCCCGGCACGCGTGTCCGGGGTGTGCCCACCCTCACGAACGGCGCCACCGCCGGCACCTGGAGGGGGGAAACGGACGCGTCGGGTCTACACGGAGGGGATCTTGCTGTGGGTCTGGCCCGGATGTCGCTCCAAAGTGTTCCTATGGGCTGACCTAACACAACCGGGTGGGGAGGTCCACTGGTCAAAGCCCGTCCGTGCAAAGTCAAAGGGCTAGATCCCGTGGTCAAACGCTACAGGGTTAGGCGGGACGGGGGCACTGGGGGGTAGCAATGCCACCGGAGCGTCACATCGGGCCCTCATACATGCGGGGTGGTGTGGTGGCATGTCCGAAGAGGCGGGACGCGTCTCCGGGGCGTGGCCCCCCCTCACGGACGGTGATGACACGGTAGTAGACGTTCTGCGGTAACGATGCGACGTCAATATTACTAAATACTCGGAGCGCGATAAAATCATGAGTTTTTTGCACGACATGGGCACATGTGCTATAGGAACGATGGTATTTTTTCAGAATGTTTGGTGATGGAGAAGTATCCGAAAAATTCCCTCTACGCGGATTGCCCTTCGCGCGTCTACGGCTGTGGCCGGCGGCCTCCGGGGGCTAGCATGCCGCCAAATCTTGTGTAGGCGGCCTCTCACAAGCCTGGAAGTGTTGTGGCGGTTGCAAACGCCCGGCACGCGTGTCTGGGGTGTGCCCCCCCCTCACGGACGGCGCCGCCGCCGGCACCTGGAGGGGGGAAACGGACGTGTCGGGTCTACACGGAGGGGATCTTGCTGTGGGTCTGGCCCGGATGTTGCTCCAAAGTGTTCATATGGGCTGACCTAACACAACCGGGTGGGGACGTCCACTGGTAAAATCCCGTCCGTGCAAAGTCAAAGGGCTAGATCCTGTGGTCAAACGCTACAGGGTTAGGCGG
>NW_025228082.1:262227-267446 GCF_018294505.1 Triticum aestivum
GACGTTCTGCGGTTACGATGCGGCGTCAATATTACTAAATACTCGGAGCGCGATAAAATCATGAGTTTTTTTCACGACGTGGGCACATGTGCTATAGGATCGATGGTATTTTTTCATAATTTTTGGTGATGGAGAAGTATCCGGAAAATTCCCTCTACGCGAATTGCCCTTCGCGCGTCTACGGCTGTGGCTAGCGGCCTCCGGGGGCTAGCATGCCGCCAAATCTTGCGTAGGCGGCCTCTCACAAGTCTGGAAGTGTTGTGGCGGTTGCAAACGCCCGACACGCGTGTCCGGGGTGTGCCCTCCCTCACGGACGGCGCCGCCGCCGGCACCTGGAGGGGGGAAACGGACGCGTCGGGTCTACACGGAGGGGATCTTGCTATGGGTCTGGCCCGGATGTTTCTCCAAAGTGTTCCTATGGGCTGACCTAACACAACCGGGTGGGGAGGTCCACTGGTCAAAGCCCGTCCGTGCAAAGTCAAAGGGCTAGATCCCGTGGTCAAACGCTACAGGGTTAGGCGGGACGGGGGCACTGGGGGGTAGCAATGCCACCGGAGCGTCGCACCGGGCCCTCATACATGCGTGGTGGTGTGGTGGCATGTCCGAAGAGGCGGGACGCATCTCCGGGGCGTGGCCCCCCTCACGGACGGTGATGACATGGTAGTAGACGTTCTGCGGTAACGATGCGGCGTCAATATAACTAAATACTCGGAGCACGATAAAATCATGAGTTTTTTTTCACGACGTGGGCACATGTGCTATAGGAACGATGGTATTGTTACATAAATTTTGGTGATGGAGAAGTATCCGAAAAATTCCCTCTACGCGGATTTCCCTTCGCGCGTCTACGGCTGTGGCCGGCGGCCTCCGGGGGCTAGCATGCCGCCAAATCTTGTGTAGGCGGCCTCTCACAAGTCTGGAAGTGTTGTGGCGGTTGCAAACGCCCGGCACGCATGTCCGGGGTGTGCCCCTCCCTCATGGACGGCGCCGCCGCCGGCACCTGGAGGGGGGAAACGGACGCGTCGGGTCTACACGGAGGGGATCTTGCTGTGGGTCTGGACCGGATGTTGCTCCAAAGTGTTCATATGGGCTGACCTAACATAACCGGGTGGGGACGTCCACTGGTCAAATCCCGTCCGTGCAAAGTCAAAGGGCTAGATCATGTGGTTAAACGCTACAGGGTTAGGCGGGACGGGGGCACTGGGGAGGGGGGGGTAGCAATGCCACCGGAGTGCCGCACCGGGCCCTCATACATGCGGGGTGGTGTGGTGGCATGTCCGAAGAGGCGGGACGCATCTCCGGGGCGTGCCCCCCCCCTCACGGACGCCGATGACACGGTAGTAGACGTTCTGCGGTAACGATGCGGCGTCAATATTACTAAATACTCGGAGCGCGATAAAATCATGAGTTTTTTTGCATGACATGGGCACATGTGCTATAGGAACGATGGTATTTTTTCATAATTTTTGGTGATGGAGAAGTATCCGAAAAATTCCCTCTACGCGGATTGCCATTCACGCGTCTACGGCCGTGGCCGGCGGCCTTCGGGGGCTAGCATGCCGCCAAATCTTGCGTAGGCGGCTCTCATAAGTCTGGAAGTATTGTGGCGGTTGCAAACGCCCGACACACGTGTCCGGGGTGTGCCCCCCTCACGGACGGTGCTGCCGGCGGCACCTGGAGGGGGGAAACGGACGCGTCGAGTCTACACGGAGGGGATCTTGCTATGGGTCTGGCCCGGATGTTGCTCCAAAGTGTTCCTATGGGCTGACCTAACACAACCGGGTGGGGAGGTCCACTGGTCAAAACCCGTTCGTGCAAAGTCAAAGGGCTAGATCCCGTGGTCAAACGCTACAGGGTTAGGCGGGACGGGGCCACTGGGGGGGCAATGCCACCGGAGCGTCGCACCGGGCCCTCATACATGCGTGGTGGTGTGGTGGCATGTCCGAAGAGGCGGGACACGTCTCCGGGGCGTGGCCCCCCTCATGGACGGCGATGACATGGTAGTAGACGTTCTTCGGTAACGATGGGGCGTCAATATTACTAAATACTCGGAGCACGATAAAATCATGAGTTTTTTTTCACGACGTGGGCACATGTGCTATAGGAAAGATGGTATTTTTTCATAATTTTTGGTGATGGAGAAGTATCCGAAAAATTCCCTCTACGCGGATTTCCCTTCGCGCGTCTACGGCTGTGGCCGGCGGCCTCCGGGGGCTAGCATGCCGCCAAATCTGTTGTAGGCGGCCTCTCACAAGTCTGGAAGTGTTGTGGCGGTTGCAAACGCCCGGCACGCGTGTCCGGGGTGTGCCCCCCCCTCACGGACGGCGCCGCCGCCGGCACCTGGAGGGGGGAAACGGACGCGTCGGGTATACACGGAGGGGATCTTGCTATGGGTCTGGCCCGGATGTTGCTCCAAAGTGTTCCTATGGGCTGACCTAACACAACCGGGTGGGGAGGTCCACTGGTCAAAACCCGTTCGTGCAAAGTCAAAGGGCTAGATCCCGTGGTCAAACGCTACAGGGTTAGGCGGGACGGGGCCACTGGGGGGGCAATGCCACCGGAGCGTCGCACCGGGCCCTCATACATGCGTGGTGGTGTGGTGGCATGTCCGAAGAGGCGGGACACGTCTCCGGGGCGTGGCCCCCCTCATGGACGGCGATGACATGGTAGTAGACGTTCTTCGGTAACGATGGGGCGTCAATATTACTAAATACTCGGAGCACGATAAAATCATGAGTTTTTTTTCACGACGTGGGCACATGTGCTATAGGAACGATGGTATTTTTTCATAATTTTTGGTGATGGAGAAGTATCCGAAAAATTCCCTCTACGCGGATTTCCCTTCGCGCGTCTACGGCTGTGGCCGGCGGCCTCCGGGGGCTAGCATGCCGCCAAATCTTGTGTAGGTGGCCTCTCACAAGTCTGGAAGTGTTGTGGCGGTTGCAAACGCCCGGCACGCGTGTCCGGGGTGTGCCCCCCCCTCACGGACGGCGCCGCCGCCGGCACCTGGAGGGGGGAAACGGACGCATCGGGTCTACACGGAGGGGATCTTGCTGTGGGTCTCGCCCGGATATTGCTCCAAAGTGTTCATATGGGCTGACCTAACATAGCCGGGTGGGGACGTCCACTGGTCAAATCCCGTCCGTGCAAAGTCAAAGGGCTAGATCCTGTGGTCAAACGCTACAGGGTTAGGCGGGACGTGGGCACTAGGGGGGAGGGGTAGCAATGCCACCGGAGCGTCGCACCAGGCCCTCATACATGCGGGGTGGTGTGGTGGCATGTCCGAAGAGGCGGGACGCATCTCCGGGGCGTGGCCCCCCCTCATGGATGCCGATGACACGGTAGTAGACGTTCTGCGGTAACGATGCGGCGTCAATATTACTAAATACTTGGAGCGCGATAAAATCATGAGTTTTTTTGCATGACATGGGCACATGTGCTATAGGAACGATGGTATTTTTTCATAATTTTTGGTGATGGAGAAGTATCCGAAAAATTCCCTCTACGCGGATTGCCCTTCGCGCGTCTACGGCTGTGGCCGGCGGCCTTCGGGGGCTAGCATGCCGCCAAATCTTGCGTAGGCGGCTCTCACAAGTCTGGAAGTATTGTGGCGGTTGCAAACGCCCGGCACACGTGTCCGGGGGGTGCCCCCTTCATGGACGGCACCGCCGCCGGCACCTGGAGCGGGGAAACGGACGCGTCGGGTCTACACGGAGGGGATCTTGCTGTGGGTCTAGCCCGGATGTTGCTCCAAAGTGTTCCTATGGGCTGACCTAACACAACCGGGTGGGGAGGTCCACTGGTCAAAGCCCGTGTGTGCAAAGTCAAAGGGCTAGATCCCATGGTCAAACGCTACAGGGTTAGGCGGGACGGGGGCATTGGGGGGGAGGGTAGCAATGCCATCGGAGCATCGCACCGGGCCCTCATACATGCGGGGTGGTGTGGTGGCATGTCCGAAGAGGCGGGACGCGTCTCCGGGGCGTGGCCCCCCCTCACGGATGACGATGACACGGTAGTAGACATTCTGCGGTAACGATGCGGCGTCAATATTACTAAATAATCGGAGCGCGATAAAATCATGAGTTTTTTTTGCACGATGTGGGCACATGTGCTATAGGAACGATGGTATTTTTTCATAATTTTTGGTGATGGAGAAGTATCCGAAAAATTCCCTCTACGCGGATTGCCCTTCGCGCATCTACGGGTGTGGCCGGCGGCCTCCGGGGGCTAGCATGCCGCCAAATCTAGCGTAGGCGGCCTCTCACAAGTCTGGAAGTCTTGTGGCAGTTGCAAACGCCCGGCACGCGTGTCCGGGGTGTGCCCCCCCTCACGGACGGCGCCGCCGCCGGCACCTGGAGGGGGGAAACGGACGCGTCGGGTCTACACGAAGGGGATCTTGCTGTGGGTCTCGCCCGGATGTTGCTCCAAAGTGTTCCTATGGGCTGACCTAACACAACCGGGTGGGGAGGTCCACGGGTCAAAGCCCGTCCGTGCAAAGTCAAAGGGCTAGATCCCGTGGTCAAACGCTACAGGGTTAGGCGGGACGGGGGCACTGGGGGTAGCAATGCCACCGGAGCGTCACATCGGGCCCTCATACATGCGGGGTGGTGTGGTGGCATGTCCGAAGAGGCGGGACGCGTCTCCGGGGCGTGGCCCCCCCTCACGGACGGTGATGACACGGTAGTAGACGTTCTGCGGTAACGATGCGGCGTCAATATTACTAAATACTCGGAGCACGATAAAATCATGAGTTTTTTTTCACGACGTGGGCACATGTGCTATAGGAACGATGGTATTTTTTCATAATTTTTGGTGATGGAGAAGTATCCGAAAAATTCCCTCTACGCGGATTGCCCTTCGCGCGTCTACGGCTGTGGCCGGCGGCCTCCGGGGGCTAGCATGCCGCCAAATCTTGCGTAGGCGGCTCTCACAAGTCTGGAAGTATCGTGGCGGTTGCAAACGCCCGGCACGCGTGTCCGGGGTGTGCCCCCCCTCACGGACGGCGCCGCCGCCGGCACCTGGAGGGGGGAAACGGACGCGTCGGGTCTACACGGAGGGGATCTTGCTGTGGGTCTGGCCCGGATGTTGCTCCAAAGTGTTCCTATGGGCTGACTTAACACAACCGGGTGGGGAGGTCCACTAGTCAGAGCCCGTCCGTGCAAAGTCAAAGGGCTAGATCCCGTGGTCAAACGCTACAGGGTTAGGCGGGACGGGGGCAC
>NW_025228082.1:267870-271850 GCF_018294505.1 Triticum aestivum
CCTCATACATGCGTGGTGGTGTGGTGGCATGTACGAAGAGGCGGGACGCGTCTCCGGGGCGTGGCCCCCCCCCTCACGGACGCTGATGACATGGTAGTAGACGTTCTGTGGTAATGATGCGGCGTCAATATTACTAAATACTCGGAGCGCGATAAAATCATGAGTTTTTTGCACGACGTGGGCACATGTGCTATAGGAACGATGGTATTTTTTCATAATTTTTGGTGATGGAGAAGTATCTGAAAAATTCCCTCTACGCGGAATGCCATTCGCGCGTGTACGGCTGTGGCCGGCGGCCTCCGGGGCTAGCATGCCGCCAAATCTTGCGTAGGCGGCCTCTCACAAGTCTGGAAGTGTTGTGGCGGTTGCAAACGCCCGGCATGCGTGTCCGGGGTGTGCCCCCCCTCACAGACGGCGCCGCCGCCGGCACCTGGAGGGGCGAAACGGACGCGTCGGGTCTACACGGAGGGGATCTTGCTGTGGGTCTGGCCCGGATGTTGCTCCAAAGTGTTCCTATGGGCTGACCTAACACAACCGGGTGGGGAGGTCCACTGGTCAAAGCCCGTCCGTGCAAAGTCAAAGGGCTAGATCCCGTGGTCAAACGCTATAGGGTTAGGCGGGACGGGGGCACTGGGGGTAGCAATGCCACTGGAGCGTCACATCGGGCCCTCATACATTCGGGGTGGTGTGGTGTGGTGGCATGTCCGAAGAGGCGGGACGCGTCTCCGGGGCGTGGCCCCCCTCACGGACGGCGATGACACGGTAGTAGACGTTCTGCGTTAATGATGCGGCATCAATATTACTAAATACTCGTAGCGCGATAAAATCATGAGTTTTTTTCATGACTTGGGCACATGTGCTATAGGAACGATGGTATTTTTTCAATAATTTTTGGTGATGGAGAAGTATCCAAAAAATTCCCTCTATGCGGATTGCCCTTCGCGCGTCTACGGCTCTGGCCGGCGGCCTCCGGGGGCTAGCATGCCGCCAAATCTTGCGTAGGCGGCCTCTCACAAGTCTGGAAGTCTTGTGGCGGTTGCAAACGCCCGGCACGCGTGTCCGAGGTGTGCCCCCCCTCACAGACGGCGCCGCCGCTGGCACCTGGAGGGGGGAAACGGACGCGTCGGGTCTACACGGAGGGGATCTTGCTGTGGGTCTGGCCTGGATGTTGCTCCAAAGTGTTCCTATGGGCTGACCTAACGCAACCGGGTGGGGAGGTCCACTGGTCAAAGCCCGTCCGTGCAAAGTCAAAGGGCTAGATCCTGTGGTCAAACGCTACAGGGTTAGGCGGTACGGGGGCACTGGGGGGTAGCAATGCCACCGGAGCGTCACATCGGGCCCTCATACATGCGGGGTGGTGTGGTGGCATGTCCGAAGAGGCGGGACGCGTCTCCGGGGCGTGGCCCCCCCTCACGGACGGCGATGACACGGTAGTAGACGTTCTGCGGTAGCGATGCGGCGTCAATATTACTAAATACTCGGAGCGCGATAAAATCATGAGTTTTTTGCACGACGTGGGCACATGTGCTATAGGAACGATGGTATTTTTTCATAATTTTTGGTGATGGAGAAGTATCCGAAAAATTCCATCTACCAAGATTGCCCTTCGCGCGTCTACGGGTGTGGCCGGCGGCCTCCGGGGGCTAGCATGCCGCCAAATCTAGCGTAGGCGGCCTCTCACAAGTCTGGAAGTCTTGTGGCGGTTGCAAACGCCCGGCACGCCTTTCCGGGGTGTGCCCCCCCTCACGGACGGCGCCACCGCCGGCACCTGGAGGGGGGAAACGGACGCGTCGGGTCTACACGGAGGGGATCTTGCTGTGGGTCTGGCCCGGATGTTGCTCCAAAGTGTTCCTATGGGCTGACCTAACACAACCGGGTGGGGAGGTCCACTGGTCAAAGCCCGTCCGTGCAAAGTCAAAGGGCTAGATCCCGTGGTCAAACGCTACAGGGTTAGGCGGGACGGGGGCACTGGGGGTAGCAATGCCACCGGAGTGTCACATCGGGCCCTCATACATGCGGGGTGGTGTGGTGGCATGTCCGAAGAGGCGGGACGCGTCTCCGGGGCGTGGCCCCCCCTCACGGACGGTGATGACACGGTAGTAGACGTTCTGCGGTAACGATGCGACGTCAATATTACTAAATACTCGGAGCGCGATAAAATCATGAGTTTTTTGCACGACATGGGCACATGTGCTATAGGAACGATGGTATTTTTTCAGAACGTTTGGTGATGGAGAAGTATCCGAAAAATTCCCTCTACGCGGATTGCCCTTCGCGCGTCTACGGCTGTGGCCGGCGGCCTCCGGGGGCTAGCATGCCGCCAAATCTTGTGTAGGCGGCCTCTCACAAGCCTGGAAGTGTTGTGGCGGTTGCAAACGCCCGACACGCGTGTCCGGGGTGTGCCCCCCCCTCACGGACGGCGCCGCCGCCGGCACCTGGAGGGGGGAAACGGACGCGTCGGGTCTACACGGAGGGGATCTTGCTGTGGGTCTGGCCCGGATGTTGCTCCAAAGTGTTCATATGGGCTGACCTAACACAACCGGGTGGGGACGTCCACTGGTAAAATCCCGTCCGTGCAAAGTCAAAGGGCTAGATCCTGTGGTCAAACGCTACAGGGTTAGGCGGGACGGGGGCACTGGGGGGGGGGGGTAGCAATGCCATCGGAGCATCGCACCGGGCCCTCATACATGCGGGGTGGTGTGGTGGCATGTCCGAAGAGGCGGGACGCATCTCCGGGGCGTGCCCCCCTCACGGACGCCGATGACACGGTAGTAGACGTTCTGCGGTAACGATGCGGCGTCAATATTACTAAATACTCGGAGCGCGATAAAATCATGAGTTTTTTTGCATGACGTGGGCACATGTGCTATAGGAACGATGGTATTTTTTCATAATTTTTGGTAATGGAGAAGTATCCGAAAAATTCCCTCTATGCGGAATGCCCTTCGTGCGTCTATGGCTGTGGATGGCGGCCTCCGGGGCTAGCATGCCACCAAATCTTGCGTACGCAGCCTCTCACAAGTCTGGAAGTGTTGTGGCGGTTGCAAACGCCCAGCACTCGTGTCCGGGGTGTGCCCCCCCTCACGGACGGCGCCGCCGCTGGCACCTGGAGGGGGGAAACGGACGCGTCGGGTCTACACGGAGGGGATCTTGCTATGGGTCTGGCACGGATGTTGCTCCAAAGTGTGCCTATGGGCTGACCTAACACAACCAGGTGGGGAGGTCCACTGGTCAAAGCCCGTCCGTGCAAAGTCAAAGGGCTAGATACTGTGGTCAAACTCTACAGGGTTAGGCGGGACGGGGGCACTGGGGGGGGGTAGCAATGCCACCGGAGCGTCGCACCGGGCCCTCATACATGCTTGGTGGTGTGGTGGCATGTCCGAAGAGGCGGGACGCATCTCCGGGGCGTGGCCCCCCTCACGGACGGCGATGACATGGTAGTAGACCTTCTGCGGTAACAATGCGGCGTTAATATTACTAAATATTCGGAGCACGATAAAATCATGAGTTTTTTTCACGATGTGGGCACATGTGCTATAGGAACGATGGTATTTTTTCATAATTTTTGGTGATGGAGAAGTATCCGAAAAATTCCCTCTACGCGGATTTCCCTTCGCGCGTCTACGACTGTGGCCGGCGGCCTCCGGGGGCTAGCATGCCGCCAAATCTTGTGTAGGCGGCCTCTCACAAGTCTGGAATTGTTGTGGCGGTTGCAAACGCCCAGCACGCGTGTCCGGGGTGTGCCCCCCCCCCTCACGGACGGCGCCGTCGCCGGCACCTGGAGGGGGGAAACGGACGCGTCGGGTCTACACGGAGGGGATCTTGCTGTGGGTCTGGCCCGGATGTTGCTCCAAAGTGTTCATATGGGCTGACCTAACATAACCGGGTGGGGACGTCCACTAGTCAAATCCCGTCCGTGCAAAGTCAAAGGGCTAGATCCTGTGGTCAAACGCTACAGGGTTAGGCGGGACGGGGGCACT
>NW_025228082.1:272104-274747 GCF_018294505.1 Triticum aestivum
GAGCGTCGCACCGGGCCCTCATACATGCGGGGTGGTGTGGTGGCATGTCCGAAGAGGCGGGACGCATCTCCGGGGCGTGGCCCCCCCTCACGGACGCCGATGACACGGTAGTAGACGTTCTGCGGTAACAATGCGGCGTCAATATTACTAAATAGTCGGAGCGCGATAAAATCATGAGTTTTTTTGCATGACATGGGCACATGTGCTATAGGAACGATGGAATTTTTTACATAATTTTTGGTGATGGAGAAGTATCCGAAAAAGTCCCTCTACGCGGATTGCCCTTCGCGCGTCTACGGCTGTGGCCGGCGGCTTTCGGGGGCTAGCATGCCGCCAAATCTTGCGTAGGCGGCTCTCACAAGTCTGGAAGTATTGTGGTGGTTGCAAACGCCCGGCACACGTGTTCGGGGTGTGCCCCCCTCACGGACGGCGCCGCCGCCGGCACCTGGAGGGGGGAAACGGACGCGTCGAGTCTACACGGAGGGGATCTTGCTGTGGGTCTAGCCCGGATGTTGCTCCAAAGTGTTCCAATGGGCTGACCTAACACAACCGGGTGGGGAGGTCCACTGGTCAAAGCCCGTCTGTGCAAAATCAAAGGGCCACATCCCGTGGTCAAACTCTACAGGGTTAGGCGGGACGGGGGCATTAGGGGGGGGGGTAGCAATGCCACTGGAGCGTCGCACCGGGCCCTCATACATGCGGGGTGGTGTGGTGGCATGTCCGAAGAGGCGCGACGCGTCTCCGGGGCGTGGCCCCCCTCACGGACGGCGATGACACGGTAGTAGACGTTCTGCGCTAACGATGCGGCGTCAATATTACTGAATACTCGGAGCGCGATAAAATCATGAGTTTTTTGCACGACATGGGCACATGTGCTATAGGGACGATGGTATTTTTCAGAATGTTTGGTGATGCAGAAGTATCCGAAAAATTCCCTCTACGCGGATTGCCCTTCGCGCGTCTACGGCTGTGGCCGCCGGCCTCCGGGGGCTAGCATGCCGCCAAATCTTGCGTAGGCGGCCTCTCACAAGTCTGGAACTGTTGTGGCGGTTGCAAACGCCCGGCACGCGTGTCCGGGGTGTGCCCCCCTCACGGACGGCGCCGCCGCCGGCACCTGGAGGGGGGAAACGGACGCGTCGGGTCTACAAGGAGGGGATCTTGCTATGGGTCTGGCCCGGATGTTGCTCCAAAGTGTTCCTATGGGCTGACCTAACACAATCGGGTGGGGAGGTCCACTGGTCAAAGCCCGTTCGTGCAAAGTCAAAGGGCTAGATCCCGTGGTCAAACGCTAGAGGGTTAGGCGGGACGGGGGCACTGGGGGGGGGTAGCAATGCCACCGGAGCGTCGCACCGGGCCCTCATACATGCATGGTGGTGTGGTGGCATGTCCGAAGAGGCGGGACACGTCTCCGGGGCGTGGCCCCCCTCATGGACGGCGATGACATGGTAGTAGACGTTCTTCGGTAACGATGCGGCGTCAATATTACTAAATACTCGGAGCACGATAAAATCATGAGTTTTTTTTACGACGTGGGCACATGTGCTATAGGAACGATGGTATTTTTTCATAATTTTTGGTGATGGAGAAGTATCCGAAAAATTCCCTCTACGCGGATTTCCCTTCGCGCGTCTACGGCTTTGGCCGGCGGCCTCCGGGGGCTAGCATGCCGCCAAATCTTGTGTAGGCGGCCTCTCACAAGTCTGGAAGTGTTGTGGCGGTTGCAAACGCCCGGCACGCGTGTCCGGGGTGTGCCCCCTCCCCTCACGGACGGCGCCGCCGCCGGCACCTTGAGGGGGGAAACGAACGCGTCGGGTCTACATGGAGGGGATCTTGCTGTGGGTCTGGCCCGGATGTTGCTCCAAAGTGTTCATATGGGCTAACCTAAAATAACCGGGTGGGGACGTCCACTGGTCAAATCCCGTCCGTGCAAAGTCAAAGGGCTAGATCCTGTGGTCAAACGCTACAGGGTTAGGCGGGACGTGGGCACTAGGGGGGAGGGGTAGCAATGCCACCAGAGCGTCGCACCAGGCCCTCATACATGCGGGGTGGTGTGGTGGCATGTCCGAAGAGGCGGGACGCATCTCCGGGGCGTGGCCCCCCCTCACGGACGCCGATGACACGGTAGTAGACGTTCTGCGGTAACGATGCGGCGTCAATATTACTAAATACTCGGAGCGCGATATAATCATGAGTTTTTTTGCATGACATGGGCACATGTGCTATAGGAACGATGGTATTTTTTCATAATTTTTGGTGATGGAGAAGTATCCGAAAAATTCCCTCTACGCGGATTGCCCTTCGCGCGTCTATGGCTGTGGCCGGCGGCCTTCGGGGGCTAGCATGCCGCCAGATCTTGCGTAGGCGGCTCTCACAAGTCTGGAAGTATTGTGGCGGTTGCAAACGCCCGGCACACGTGTCCGGGGTGTGCCCCCTTCACGGACGGCGCCGCCGCCGGCACCTGGAGGGGGAAACGGACGCGTCGGGTCTACACGGAGGGGATCTTGCTGTGGGTCTAGCCCGGATGTTGCTCCAAAGTGTTCCTATGGGCTGACCTAACACAACCGGGTGGGGAGGTCCACTGGTCAAAGCCCGTCTGTGCAAAGTCAAAGGGCTAGATCCCATGGTCAAACGCTACAGGGTTAG
>NW_025228082.1:275029-277007 GCF_018294505.1 Triticum aestivum
ATCGCACCGGGCCCTCATACATGCGGGGTGGTGTGGTGGCATGTCCGAAGAGGCGGGACGCGTCTCCGGGGCGTGGCCCCCCCTCACGGATGACGATGACAAGGTAGTAGACATTCTGCGGTAACGATGCGGCGTCAATATTACTAAATACTCGGAGCGCGATAAAATCATGAGTTTTTTTTTGCACGACGTGGGCACATGTGCTATAGGAACGATGGTATTTTTTTCATAATTTTTGGTGATGGAGAAGTATCCGAAAAATTCCCTCTACGCGGATTGCCCTTCGCGCATCTACGGGTGTGGCCAGCGGCCTCCGGGGGCTAGCATGCCGCCAAATCTAGCGTAGGCGGCCTCTCACAAGTCTGGAAGTCTTGTGGCAGTTGCAAACGCCCGGCACGCGTGTCCGGGGTGTGCCCCCCCTCACGGACGGCGCCGCCGCCGGCACTTGGAGGGGGGAAACGGACGCGTCGGGTCTACACGGAGGGGATCTTGCTGTGGGTCTGGCCCGGATGTTGCTCCAAAGTGTTCCTATGGGCTGACCTAACACAACCGGGTGGGGAGGTCCACTGGTCAAAGCCCGTCCGTGCAAAGTCAAAGGGCTAGATCCCGTGGTCAAACGCTACAGGGTTAGGCGGGACGGGGGCACTGGGGGGTAGCAATGCCACCGGAGCGTCACATCGGGCCCTCATACATGCGGGGTGGTGTGGTGGCATGTCCGAAGAGGCGGGACGCGTCTCCGGGGCGTGGCCCCCCCTCACGGATGGTGATGACACGGTAGTAGACGTTCTGCGGTAACGATGCGGCGTCAATATTACTAAATACTCGGAGCACGATAAAATCATGAGTTTTTTTTCACGACGTGGGCACATGTGCTATAGGAACGATGGTATTTTTTCATAATTTTTGGTGATGGAGAAGTATCCGAAAAATTCCCTCTACGCGGATTGCCCTTCGCGCGTCTACGGCTGTGGCCTGCGGCCTCCGGGGGCTAGCATGCCGCCAAATCTTGCGTAGGCGGCTCTCACAAGTCTGGAAGTATTGTGGCGGTTGCAAACGCCCGGTACGCGTGTCCGGGGTGTGCCCCCCCCTCACGGACGGCGCCGCCGCCGGCACCTGGAGGGGGGAAACGGACGCGTCGGGTCTACACGGAGGGGATCTTGCTGTGGGTCTGGCCCGGATGTTGCTCCAAAGTGTTCCTATGGGCTGACCTAACACAACCGGGTGGGGAGGTCCACTGGTCAAAGCCCGTCCGTGCAAAGTCAAAGGGCTAGATCCCGTGGTCAAACGCTACATGGTTAGGCGGGACGGGGGCACTGGGGGGGTAGCAATGCCACCGGAGCATCGCACCGGGCCCTCATACATGCGTGGTGGTGTGGTGGCATGTACGAAGAGGCGGGACGCGTCTCCGGGGCATGGCCCCCCTCACGGACAGCGATGACATGGTAGTAGACGTTCTGCGGTAACGATGCGGCGTCAATATTACTAAATACTCGGAGCACGATAAAATTATGAGTTTTTTTCACGACGTGGGCACATGTGCTATAGGAACAATGGTATTTTTTCATAATTTTTGGTGATGGAGAAGTATCCCAAAAATTCCCTCTACGCGAATTTCCCTTCGCGCGTCTACGGCTGTGGCCGGCGGCCTCCGGGGGCTAGCATGCCGCCAAATCTTGTGTAGGCGGCCTCTCACAAGTCTGGAAGTGTTGTGGCGGTTGCAAACGCCCCGCACGCGAGTCCGGGGTGTGCCCCCCCCCTCATGGACGGCGCCGCCGCCGGCACCTGGAGGGGGGAAACAGACGCGTCGGGTCTACACGGAGGGGATCTTGCTGTGGGTCTGGCCCGGATGTTGCTCCAAAGTGTTCATATGGGCTGACCGGACACAACCGGGTGGGGACATCCACTGGTCAAATCCCGTCCATGCAAAGTCAAAGGGCTAGATCCTGTGGTCAAACGCTACAGGGTTAGGCGGGACGGG
>NW_025228082.1:277301-279915 GCF_018294505.1 Triticum aestivum
GCAATGCCACCGGAGCGTCGCACCGGGCCCTCATACATGCGGGGTGGTGTGGTGGCATGTCCGAAGAGGCGGGATGCATCTCCGGGGCGTGGCCCCCCCTCACGGACGCCGATGACATGGTAGTAGACGTTCTGCGGTAATGATGCGGCGTCAATATTACTAAATACTCGGAGCGCGCGATAAAATCATGAGTTTTTTTGCACGACGTGGGCACATATGCTATAGGAATGATGGTATTTTTTCATAATTTTTGGTGATGGAGAAGTATCCGAAAAATTCCCTCTATGCGGAATGCCCTTCGCGCGTGTACGGCTGTGGCCGGCGGCCTCCGGGGCTAGCATGCCACCAAATCTTGCGTAGGCGGCCTCTCACAAGTCTGGAAGTCTTGTGGCGGTTGCAAACGCCCGGCATGCGTGTCCGGGGTGTGCCCCCCCTCACGGACGGCGCCGCCGCCGGCACCTGGAGGGGCGAAACGGACGCGTCGGGTCTACACGGAGGGGATCTTGCTGTGGGTCTGCCCCGGATGTTGCTCCAAAGTGTTCCTATGGGCTGACCTAACACAACCGGGTGGGGAGGTCCACTGGTCAAAGCCCGTCCGTGCAAAGTCAAAGGGCTAGATCCCGTTGTCAAACGCTATAGGGTTAGGCGGGACGGGGGCACTGGGGGGTAGCAATGCCACTGGAGCGTCACATCGGGCCCTCATACATGCGGGGTGGTGTGGTGTGGTGGCATGTCCGAAGAGGCGGGACGCGTCTCCCGGGCGTGGCCCCCCCTCACGGACGGCGATGACACGGTAGTAGACGTTCTGTGGTAACGATGCGGCATCAATATTACTAAATACTCGGAGCGCGATAAAATCATGAGTTTTTTCACGACTTGGGAACATGTGCTATAGGAATGATGGTATTTTTTCAATAATTTTTGGTGATGGAGAAGTATCCAAAAAATTCCCTCTACGCGGATTGCCCTTCGCGCGTCTACGGCTCTGGCCGGCGGCCTCCGGGGGCTAGCATGCCGCCAAATCTTGCGTAGGCGGCCTCTCACAAGTCTGGAAGTCTTGTGGCGGTTGCAAACGCCCGGCACGCGTGTCCGAGGTGTGCCCCCCCTCACAGACGGCGCCGCCGCTGGCACCTGGAGGGGGGAAACGGACGCGTCGGGTCTACACGGAGGGGATCTTGGTGTGGGTCTGGCCCGGATGTTGCTCCAAAGTGTTCCTATGGGCTGACCTAACACAACCGGGTGGGGAGGTCCACTGGTCAAAGCCCGTCCGTGCAAAGTCAAAGGGCTAGATCCTGTGGTCAAACGCTACAGGGTTAGGCGGGACGGGGGCACTGGGGGGTAGCAATGCCACAGGAGCGTCACATCAGGCCCTCATACATGCGGGGTGGTGTGGTGGCATGTCCGAAGAGGCGGGACGCGTCTCCGGGGAGTGGCCCCCCCTCACGGACGGCGATGACACGGTAGTAGACGTTCTGCGGTAGCGATGCGGCGTCAATATTACTAAATACTCGGAGCGCGATAAAATCATGAGTTTTTTGCACGACATGGGCACATGTGCTATAGGAACGATGGTATTTTTTTCAGAATGTTTGGTGATGGAGAAGTATCCGAAAAATTCCCTCTACGCGGATTGCCCTTCGCGCGTCTACGGCTGTGGCCGGCGGCCTCCGGGGGCTAGCATGCCGCCAAATCTTGCGTAGGCGGCCTCTCACAAGTCTGGAAGTGTTGTGGCGGATGCAAACGCCCGGCACGCGTGTCCGGGGTGTGCCCCCCCTCACGGATGGCGCCGCCGCCGGCACCTGGAGGGGGGAAACGGACACGTCGGGTCTACACGGAGGGGATCTTGCTATGGGTCTGGCCTGGATATTGCTCCAAAGTGTTCCTATGGGCTGACCTAACACAACCGGGTGGGAAGGTCCATGGGTCAAAGCCCGTCCGTGCAAAGTCAAAGGGCTAGATCATGTGGTCAAACGCTACAGGGTTAGGCGGAGCATCGCACCGGGCCCTCATACATGCGTGTTGGTGTGGTGGCATGTCCGAAGAGGCGGGACGCGTCTCCGAGGCGTGGCCCCCCTCACGGACGGCGATGACATGGTAGTAGACGTTCTGCGGTAACGATGCGGCGTCAATATTACTAAATACTCGGAGCGCGATAAAATCATGAGTTTTTTTCACAACATGGGCACATGTGCTATAGGAACGATGGTATTTTTTCATAATTTTTGGTGATGGAGAAGTATCCGAAAAATTCCCTCTACGCAGATTGCCCTTCGCACGTCTACGGCTGTGGCCGGCGGCCTCCGGGGGCTAGCATGCCGCCAAATCTTGTGTAGGCGGCCTCTCACAAGTCTGGAAGTGTTGTGGCGGTTGCAAACGCCCGGCACGCGTGTCCGGGGTGTGCCCCCCCCCTCACGGACGGCGCCCCCGCGGGCACCTGGAGGGGGGAAAACAGATGCGTCGGGTCTACACGGAGGGGATCTTGCTGTGGGTCTGGCCCGGATGTTGCTCCAAAGTGTTCATATGGGCTGACCTAACACAACCGGGTGGGGACGTCCACTGGTCAAATCCAGTCCATGCAAAGTCAAAGGGCTAGATCCCGTGGTCAAACGCTACA
>NW_025228082.1:280143-282723 GCF_018294505.1 Triticum aestivum
GGAGCGTCGCACCGGGCCCTCATACATGCGGGGTGGTGTGGTGGCATGTCCGAAGAGGCGGGACGCCTCTCCGGGGCGTGGCCCCCCCTCACGGACGCCGATGACACGGTAGTAGACGTTTTGCGGTAACGATGCGGCGTCAATATTACTAAATACTCGGAGCACGATAAAATCATGAGTTTTTTTGCACGACGTGGCCACATGTGCTATAGGAACGATGGTATTTTTTCATAATTTTTGGTGATGGAGAAGTATCCGAAAAATTCCCTCTACGCGGAATGCCCTTCGCGCGTCTACGGCTGTGGCCGGCGGCCTCCAGGGCTAGCATGCCGCCAAATCTTGCGTAGGCGGCCTCTCACAAGTCTGGAAGTGTTGTGGCGGTTGCAAACGCCCGGCACGCGTGTCCGGGGTGTGCCCCCCCATCACGGATGGCGCCGCCGCCGGCACCTGGAGGGGATCTTGCTATGGGTCTGGCCCGGATGTTGCTCCAAAGTGTTCCTATGGGCTGAACTAACACAACCGGGTGGGGAGGTCCACTGGTCAAAGCCCGTCCGTGCAAAGTCAAAGGGCTAGATCCTGTGGTCAAACACTACAGGGTTAGGCGGGACGGGGGCACTAGGGGGTAGCAATGCCATCGGAGCGTCGCACCGGGCCCTCATACATGCGGGGTGGTGTGGTGGCATGTCCGAAGAGGCGAGACGCGTCTCCGGGGCGTGCCCCCCCCCCTCAAGGACGGCGATGACACGGTAGTAGACGTTCTGCGATAACGATGCGGTGTCAATATTACTAAATACTCGGAGCGTGATAAAAACATGAGTTTTTTGCACGACGTGGGCACATATGCTATAGGAACGATGGTATTTTTTCATAATTTTTGGTGATGGAGAAGTATCTGAAAAATGCCCTCTACGCAGATTGCCCTTCGCGCGTCTATGGCTCTGACCGGCGGCGTCCGGGGCTAGCATGCCGCCAAATCTTGCGTAGGCGTCCTCTCACTAGTCTGGAAGTGTTGTGGCGGTTGCAAACGCCCGACAAGCGTGTCCGGGGTGTGCCCCCCCTCAAGGACGGCATTGCCGCCGGCACCTGGAGGGGGAAAACGGACGCTCGGGTCTACACGGAGGGGATCTTGCTGTGGGTTTGGCCCGGATGTTGCTCCAAAGTGTTCCTATGGGCTGACTTAACACAACCGGGTGGGGAGGTCCACTGGTTAAAGCCCGTCCGTGCAAAGTCGAAGGGCTAGATCCCGTGGTCAAACGCTATAGGGTTAGGCGGGACGGGGGCACTGGGGGGGGGGGGGTAGCAATTTCACCGGAGCATCGCACCGGGCCTTCATACATGCGGGGTGGTGTGGTGGCACGTCCGAAGAGGCGGTACGTGTCTCCGGGGCGTGCCCCCCCCTCACGGACGGCGATGACACGGTAGTAGACGTTCTGCGGTAACGATGCGGCGTCAATATTACTAAATACTCGGAGCGCGATAAAATCATGAGTTTTTTTGCACGACATGGGCACATGTGCTATAGGAACGATGGTATTTTTTCATAATTTTTGGTGATGGAGAAGTAAACGAAAAATTCCCTCTACGCAGATTGCCCTTCGCGCGTCTACGACTGTGGCCGGCGGCCTTCGGGGGCTAGCATGCCGCCAAATCTTGCGTAGGCGGCTCTCACAAGTCTGGAAGTATTGTGGCGGTTGCAAACGCCCGGCACACGTGTCCGGGGTGTGCCCCCCCTCACGGACGGCGCCGCCACCAGCACTTGGAGGGGGGAAACGGACGCGTCGGGTCTACACGGAGGGGATCTTGCTATGGGTCGGGCCCGGATGTTGCTCCAAAGTGTTCCTATGGGCTAACCTAACACAACCGGGTGGGGAGGTCCACTGGTCAAAGCCCATCTGTGCAAAGTCAAAGGGCTAGATCCCGTGGTCAAACGCTACAGGGTTAGGCGGGACGGGGGCACTGGGGGTAGCAATGCCACCGGAGCGTCGCACCGGGCCCTCATATTTGCGGGGTGGTGTGGTGGCACGTCCGAAGAGGCGGGACGCGTCTCCGGGGCGTGGCCCCCCGTCACGGATGACGATGACACGGTAGTAGACATTCTGCGGTAACGATGCGGCGTCAATATTACTAAATACTCGGAGCGCGATAAAATCATGAGTTTTTTGCACGACGTGGGCACATGTGCTATAGGAACGATGGTATTTTTTCATAATTTTTGGTGATGGAGAAGTATCCGAAAAATTCCCTCTACGCGGATTGCCCTTCGCATGTCTACGGCTGTGGCCGACGGCCTCCGGGGGCTAGCATGCCGCCAAATCTTGCGTAGGCGGCCTCTCACAAGTCTGGAAGTGTTGTGGCGGTTGCAAACGCCTGACACGCGAGTCCGGTGTGTGCCCCCCCTCACGGAGGGCGCCGCCGCTGGCACTTGGAGGGGGGAAACGGACGCGTCGGGTCTACACGGAGGGGATCTTGCTGTGGGTCTGGCCCGGATGTTGCTCCAAAGTGTTCCTATGGGCTGACCTAACACAACCGGGTGGGGAGGTCCACTGGTCAAAGCCTGTCCGTGCAAAGTCAAAGGGCTAG
>NW_025228082.1:283067-305961 GCF_018294505.1 Triticum aestivum
GCGTCGCACCGGGCCCTCATACATGCGGGGTGGTGTGGTGGCATGTCCGAAGAGGCGGGACGCGTCTCCGGGGCGTGGCCCCCCTGTTGGGGAACGTAGTAATTTCAAAAAAATTCCTACGCACACGCAAGATCATGGTGATGCATAGCAACGAGAGGGGAGAGTGTGATCTATGTACCCTTGTAGATCGACAGCGGAAGCGTTAGCACAACGCGGTTGATGTAGTCGTACGTCTTCACGGCCCGACCGATCAAGCACCGAAACTACGGCACATCTGAGTTCTAGCACACGTTCAGCTCGATGACGATCCCCGGACTCCGATCCAGCAAAGTGTCGGGGAAGAGTTTCGTCAGCACGACGGCGTGGTGACGATCTTGATGTACTACTGTCGCAGGGCTTCGCCTAAGCACCGCTACAATATTATCGAGGACTATGGTGGAAGGGGGCACCGCACACAGCTAATAATATGATCACGTGGATCAACTTGTGTCTCTATGGGGTGCCCCTGCCTCCGTATATAAAGGTTCAAGAGGGGGAGGCCGGCCGGCCATCATAGGGCGCGCTAGGAGGAGTCCTACTCCCTCTGGGAGTAGGACTCCCCCCTTTCCTAGTTGGAATAGGATTCGCGAGGTGGGAAAAGAGAGAGAGAGGAGGGGGGCGCCGGCCCCCCCTCTCCTTCTTCTACTAAGGCCCACTAAGGCCCATATAGCTCCCGGGGGGTTCCGGTAACCTCCCGGTACTCCAGTAAAATCCTGATTTCACCCGGAACACTTCCGATATCCAAACATAGGCTTCCAATATATCCATCTTTATGTCTCGACCATTTCGAGACTCCTCGTCATGTCCGTGATCTCATCTGGGACTCCGAACAACCTTCGGTACATCAAAAAGTATAAACTCATAATATAACTGTCATCGAAACCTTAAGCGTGCGGACCCTACGGGCTCGAGAACAATGTAGACATGACCGAGACACGTCTCCGGTCAATAACCAATAGCGGGACCTGGATGCCCATATTGGTTCCTACATATTCTACGAAGATCTTTTATCGGTCAGACCGCATAACAACATACGTTGTTCCCTTTGTCATCGGTATGTTACTTGCCCGAGATTCGATCGTCGGTATCCAATACCTAGTTCAATCTCGTTACTGGCAAGTCTCTTTACTCGTTCCGTAATACATCATCCCGCAACTAACTCATTAGTTGCAATGCTTGCAAGGCTTAAGTGATGTGCATTACCAAGAGGGCCCAGAGATACCTCTCCGACATTCGGAGTGACAAATCCTAATCTCGAAATACGCCAACCCAACATGTACCTTTGGAGACACCTGTAGAGCTCCTTTATAATCACCCAGTTATGTTGTGACGTTTGGTAGCACACAAAGTGTTCCTCCGGCAAACGGGAGTTGCATAATATCATAGTCATAGGAACATGTATAAGTCATGAAGAAAGCAATAGCAACATACTAAACGATCGGGTGCTAAGCTAATGGAATGGATCATGTCAATTAGATCATTCAACTAATGATGTGATCCCGTTAATCAAATAACAACTCTTTGTCCATGGTTAGGAAACATAACCATCTTTGATTAACGAGCTAGTCAAGTAGAGGCATACTAGGCACACTCTGTTTGTCTATGTATTCACACATGTATTATGTTTCCGGTTAATACAATTCTAGCATGAATAATAAACATTTATCATGAAATAAGGAAATAAATAATAACTTTATTATTGCCTCTAGGGCATATTTCCTTCAGTCTCCCACTTGCACTAGAGTCAATAATCTAGTTCACATCGCCATGTGATTTAACAGCAATAGTTCACATCACCATGTGATTAACACCCATAGTTCACATTGATATGTGACCAATAGCAAAAGGGTTTACTAGAGTCAGTAATCTAGTTCACATCGCTATGTGATTAACACCCAAAGAGTACTAAGGTGTGATCATGTTTGCTTGTGAGATAATTTTAGTCAACTGGTCTGTCATATTCAGATCCGTAAGTATTTTGCAAATTTCTATGTCAACAATACTCTACATGGAGCTACTTTAGCTAATTGCTCCCACTTTCAATATGTATCCAGATTGAGACTTAGAGTCATCTGGATCAGTGTCAAAACTTGCATCGATGTAACCCTTTACGACGAACCTTTTGTCACCTCCGTAATCGAGAAACATATCCTTATTCCAGTAAGGATAATTTTGACCGCTGTCCATTGATCTACTCTTAGATCACTATTGTACTCCCTCTCTTAACACAGTGTATGGTATACAATAGATCTGGTACACAGCATGGCATACTTTATAGAACCTATTACTGAGGCATAGGGAATGACTTTCATTCTCTTTCTATCTTCTGCCGTGGTCGGGCTTTGAGTCTTACTCAACTTCACACCTTGTAACACAGGCAAGAAACTTTTTCTTTGACTGTTCCATTTTGAACTACATCAAAATCTTGTCAAGGTATGTATTCATTGAAAAAACTTATCAAGCGTCTTGATCTATCTCTATAGATCTTGATACTCAATATGTAAGCAGCTTCACCGAGGTCTTTCTTTGAAAAACTTCTTTCAAACACTCCTTTATGCTTTGCAGAATAATTCTACATTATTTCTGATCAAGAATATGTCATTCACATATACTTATCAGAAATTTTGTAGTGCTCCCACCCACTTTCTTGTAAATACAGGCTTCACCGCAAGTCTGTATAAAACTATATGCTTTGATCAAGTTATCAAAGCGTATATTCCAACTCCGAGATGCTTGCACCAGTCCATAAATGGATCGCTGGAGCTTGCATATTTTGTTAGCACCTTTAGGATTGACAAAACCATCTTGTTGCATCACATACAACTCTTCTTTAATAAATCCATTAAGGAATGCAGTTTTGTTTATCCATTTGCCATATTTCATAAAATGCGGCAATTGCTAACATGATTCGGACAGACTTAAGCATAGATACGAGTGAGAAACTCTCATCGTAGTCAACACCTTGAACTTGTCGAAAACCTTTTGCGACAATTCTAGCTTTGTAGATAGTAACACTACTATCCGTGTCCGTCTTCCTCTTGAAGATCCATTTATTATCAATGGCTTGCCGATCCTCGGGCAAGTCCACCAAAGTCCACACTTTGTTCTCATACATGGATCCTATCTCAGATTTCATGGCCTCAAGCCATTTATCGGAATCTAGGCTCATCATCGCTTCCTCATAGTTCGTAGGTTCGTCATGGTCAAGTAACATGACCTCCAGAATAGGATTACCGTACCACTCTGGTGCGGATCTCACTCTGGTTTACCTACGAGATTCGGTAGTAACTTGATCTGAAGTTACATGATCATCATCATTAGCTTCCTCACTAATTGGTGTAGTAGTCACAGGAACAGATTTCTGTGATTAACTATTTTCCAATAAGGGAGAAGGTACAATTACCTTATCAAGTTTTCTACTTTCCTCCCACTCACTTCTTTCGAGAGAAACTCCTTCTCTAGAAAGGATCCATTCTTAGCAACGAATGTCTTGCCTTCGGATTTGTGATAGAAGGTGTACGCAACTGTCTTCTTTGGGTATCCTATGAAGACATATTTCTCCGATTTGAGTTTGAGCTTATCGAGATGAAACTTTTTCACATAAGAATCACAACTCCAAACTTTAAGAAACGACAGCTTAGGTTTCTTGCCAAACCATAGTTCACACGGTGTCGTCTCAACGGATTTAGATGGTGCCCTATTTAACGTGAATGCAGCTGTCTCTAATGCATAACCCCAAAACGATAGTGGTAGATCGGTAAGAGACATCATAGATCGCACTATATCTAATAAAGTACGGTTATGACGTTCGGACACACCATTACACTATGGTGTTCCAGGTGGCGTGAGTAGTGAAACTATTTCACATTGTTTTAATTGAAGGCCAAACTCGTAACTCAAATATTTTACCTCTGCGATCATATCGTAGAAACTTTTATTTTCTTGTCACGATGATTTTCCACTTCACTCTGAAATTCTTTGAACTGTTCAAATGTTTCAGACTTATGTTTCATCAAGTAGATATACTCATATCTGCTCAAATCATCTGTGAAGATTAGAAAATAATGATACTTGTCGCGAGCCTCAATATTCATCGGACCACATACATCATTATGTATGATTTCCAACAAATCTGTTGCTCGCTCCATTGTTCCGAAGAACAGAGTCTTAGTCATCTTGCCCATGAGGCATGGTTCCTAAGCATCAACTGATTCATAATCAAGTGATTCCAAAAGCCCATCAGCATGGAGTTTCTTCATCCGCTTTACACCAATATGACCTAAACGGCAGTGCCACAAATAAGTTGCACTATCATTATTAACTTTGCATCTTTTGGTTTCAATAATATGATTATGTGTACAACTACGATCGAGATCCAACGAACTATTTTCATTGGGTGTGTAACCATATAAGGTTTTATTCATGTAAACAGAACAACAATTTATTCTCTTACTTAAATGAATAACCGTATTACAATAAACATGATCAAATCATATTCATGCTCAACGCAAACACCAAATAACACTTATTTAGGTTCAACACTAATCCCGAAATTATAGGGAGTGTGCGATGATGATCATATCAATCTTGGAACCACTTCCAACACACATCGTCACTTCACCCTTAACTAGTCTCTGTTTATTCTGCAACTCCCGTTTCGAGTTACTAATCTTAGAAACTGAACTAGTATCAAATACTGAGGGGTTGCTATAAACACTAGTAAAGTACACATCAATAACATGTATATCAAATATACTTATGTTCACTTTGCCATCCTTCTTATCCGCCAATCACTTGGGGTAGTTCCGCTTCTAGTGACCAGTCCCTTTGCAGTAGAAGAACTTAGTCTCAGGCTTAGGACCAGACTTGGGCTTCTTCACTTGAGTAGCAACTTGCTTGCTGTTCTTCTTGAAGTTCCCCTTCTTCCCTCTGCCATTTTCTTGAAACTAGTGGTCTTGTCTACCATCAACACTTGATGTTTTTTTCTCGATTTCTACCTTCGTCAATTTCAGCATTACGAAGAGCTTGGGAATTGTTTCCGTTATCCCTTGCATATCATAGTTCATCACGAAGTTCTACTAACTCGGTGATGGTGACTAGAGAATTCTGTCAATCACTATTTTATCTGGAAGATTAACTCCCACTTGATTCAAGCAATTGTAGTACCCAGACAATCTGAGCACATGCTCACTAGTTGAGCGATTCTCCTCCATCTTTTAGCTATAGAACTTGTTGGAAACTTCATATCTCTCAACTCGGGTATTTGCTTGAAAACTCCTGGAACATCTCATATGTTCCATGACGTTCAAAACATCTTTGAAGTCCCGATTCTAAGCCGTTAAACATGGTGCACTAAACTATCAAGTAGTCATCATATTGAGCTAGCCAAACGTTCATAATGTCTGCATCTGCTCCTGCAATAGGTCTGTCACCTAGCGGTGCATCAAGGACATAATTCTTCTGTGCAGCAATGAGGATAAACCTCAGATCACGGATCCAATCTGCATCATTGCTACTAACATTTTTTCAACACAATTTTCTCTAGGAACATATCAAAATAAACACAGGGAAGCAACAACGCGAGCTATTGATCTACAACATAATTTGCAAAATACTACCAGGACTAAGTTCATGATAAATTTAAAGTTCAATTAATCATATTACTTAAGAACTCCCACTTAGAAAGACATCCCTCTAATCCTCTAAGTGATGACGTGATCCAAATCAACTAAACCATGTCCGATCATCACGTGAGATGGAGTAGTTTCATTGGTGAACATCACTATGTTGATCATATCTACTATATGATTCACGCTCGACCTTTCGGTCTCCGTGTTCCGAGGCCATATCTGTATATGCTTGGCTCGTCAAGTATAACCTGAGTATTCTGCGTGTGCAACTGTTTTGCAGCCGTTGTATTTGAACGTAGAGCCTATCACACCCGATCATCATGTGGTGTCTCAGCACGAAGAACTTTCACAACGGTGCATACTCAGGGAGAACACTTCTTGATAATTTAGTGAGAGATCATCTTATAATGCTGTCGTCAATCAAAGCAAGATGAGATGCATAAAAGATAAACATCACATGCAATCAATATAAGTGATATGATATGGCCATCATCATCTCGTGCTTGTGATCTCCATCTCCGAAGCACCGTCGTGATCACCATCGTCACCGGCGCGACACCTTGATCTCCATCGTAGCATCGTTTTCGTCTCGCCAATCTTATGCTTCCACGACTATCGCTACCGCTTAGTGATAAAGTAAAGCATTATAGCGCGATTGCATTGCATACAATAAAGCGACAACCATATGGCTCCTGCCAGTTGCCGATAACTTGGTTACAAAACATGATCATCTCATACAATAAAATTTAGCATTATGTCTTGACCATATCACATCACAACATGCCCTGCAAAAACAAGTTAGACGTCCTCTACTTTGTTGCTGCAATTTTTACGTGGCTCCTATGGGCTTTAAGCAAGAACCAATCTTACCTACGCATCAAAACCACAACGATAGTTTGTCAAGTTGGTGCTGTTTTAACCTTCGCAAGGACCGGGCGTAGCCACACTCGGTTCAACTAAAGTTGGAGAAACTGTCACCCGCAAGCCACCTATGTGCAAAGCACGTCGGGAGAACCGGTCTCGCGTAAGTGTACGCGTAATGTCGGTCCGGGCCGCTTCGTCCAACAATACCGGCGAACCAAAGTATGACATGCTGGTAAGCAGTATGACTTATATCGCCCACAACTCACTTGTGTTCTACTCGTGCATATAACATCAACACATAAAACCTGGCTCGGATGCCACTGTTGGGGAACGTAGTAATTTCAAAAAAATTCCTACGCACACGCAAGATCATGGTGATGCATAGCAACGAGAGGGGAGAGTGTGATCTACGTACCCTTGTAGATCGACAGTGGAAGCGTTAGCACAACGCGGTTGATGTAGTCATACGTCTTCACGGCCCGACCGATCAAGCACCGAAACTACGGCACCTCCGAGTTCTAGCACACGTTCAGCTCGATGACGAACCCCGGACTCCGATCCAGCAAAGTGTCGGGGAAGAGTTTCGTCAGCACAACGGCGTGGTGACGATCTTGATGTACTACTGTCGCAGGGCTTCGCCTAAGCACCGCTACAATATTATCGAGGACTATGGTGGAAGGGGGCACCGCACGCGGCTAAGAATATGATCACGTGGATCAACTTGTGTCTCTATGGGGTGCCCCTGCCTCCGTATATAAAGGTTCAAGAGGGGGAGGCCGGCCGGCCATCATAGGGCGCGCCAGGAGGAGTCCTACTCCCTCCGGGAGTAGGACTCCCCCCTTTCCTAGTTGGAATAGGATTCGCGAGGTGGGAAAAGAGAGAGAGAGAGAGAGAAGGAGGGGGGGGGGCCGGCCCCCTCTCTCCTTCTTCCACTAAGGCCCACTAAGGCCCATATAGCTCCCGGGGGGTTCCGGTAACCTCCCCGTACTCCGGTAAAATCCCTATTTCACCCGGAACACTTCCGATATCCAAACATAGGCTTCCAGTATATCAATCTTTATGTCTCGACCATTTCGAGACTCCTCGTCATGTCCGTGATCTCATCCAGGACTCCAAACAACCTTCGGTACATCAAAACGTATAAACTCATAATATAACTGTCATCGAAACCTTAAGCGTGCGGACCCTACGGGTTCGAGAAGAATGTAGACATGACCGAGACACGTCTCCGGTCAATAACCAATTGCGGGACCTGGATGCCCATATTGGTTCCTACATATTCTACGAAGATCTTTTATCGGTCAGACCGCATAACAACATACGTTGTTCCCTTTGTCATCGGTATGTTACTTGCCCGAGATTCGATCGTTGGTATCCAATACCTAGTTCAATCTCGTTACCGGCAAGTCTCTTTACTCGTTCCGTAATACATCATCCCGCAACTAACTCATTAGTTGCAATGCTTGCAATGCTTAAGTGATTTGCATTACCAAGAGGGCCCAGAGATACCTCTCCGACATTCGGAGTGACAAATCCTAATCTCGAAATACGCCAACCCAACATGTACCTTTGGAGACACCTGTAGAGCTCCTTTATAATCACCCAGTTACGTTGTGACGTTTGGTAGCAGACAAAGTGTTCCTCCAGCAAACGGGAGTTGCATAATCTCATAGTCATAGGAACATGTATAAGTCATGAAGAAAGCAATAGCAACATACTAAACGATCGGGTGCTAAGGTAATGGAATGGGTCATGTCAATCAGATCATTCAACTAATGATATGATCCCGTTAATAAAATAACAACTCTTTGTCCATGGTTAGGAAACATAACCATCTTTGATTAACGAGCTAGTCAAGTAGAGGCATACTAGTGACACTCTGTTTGTCTATGTATTCACACATGTATTATGTTTCCGGTTAATACAATTCTAGCATGAATAATAAACATTTATCATGAAATAAGGAAATAAATAATAACTTTAGTATTGCCTCTAGGGCATATTTCCTTCACCCCCTCACGGACGGCGATGACACGGTAGTAGATGTTATGCGGTAACGATGCGGCGTCAATATTACTAAATACTCGGAGCGCGATAAAATCATGAGTTTTTTTGCACGACGTGGGCACATGTGCTATAGGAACGATGGTATTTTTTCATAATTTTTGGTGATGGAGAAGTATCCGAAAAATTCCCTCTACGCGGATTGCCCTTCGCGCGTCTATGGTTGTGGCCGGTGGCCTCCGGGGGCTAGCATGCCGCCAAATCTTGAGTAGGCGGCCTCTCACAAGTCTGGAAGTGTTGTGGTGGTTGCAAACGCCCGGCACGCGTGTCCGGGGTGTACCCCCCCTCACGGATGGCGCTGATGTCTACCACACAACCTTCTTCTTGTAGACGTTGTTGGGCCTGCAAGTGCACAGGTTTGTAGGACAGTAGTAAATTTCCCTCAAGTGGATGACCTAAGGTTTATCAATCCGCGAGAGGCGTAGGAGGAAGATGGTCTCTCTCAAACAACCCTGCAACCAAATAACAAAAAGTCTCTTGTGTCCCCAACACACCCAATACAACGGTAAATTGTATAGGTGCACTAGTTCGGCAAAGAGATGGTGATACAAGTGCAATATGGATGGTAGATATGGGTTTTTTAATCTGAAAATATAAAAACAGCAAGGTAGCGAGCAGTAAAAGTGAGCGTAAACGGTATTGCAATGATAGGAAACTAGGCCTAGGGTTCATACTTTCACTAGTGTAAGTTCTCTCAACAATAATAACATAGATAGATCATATGACAAGCCCTCAACATGCGACAAAGAGTCACTCCAAAGCCACTAATAGCGGAGAACAAACATAGAGATTATGGTCGGGTACGAAACCACCACAAAGTTATTCTTTAAAATCAATCTGTTGGGCTATTCCTATAAGTGTCACAAACAACCCTGGAGTTTTTACTAGAATAACACCTTAAGATACAAATCAACCAAAACCCTAATGTCACCTAGATACTCCATTGTCACCTCAAGTATCCGTGGGCATGATTATACTATATGCATCACACAATCTCAGATTTATCCAACCAACATAAAAGTACTTCAAATAGTGCCCCAAAGTTTCTACCGGAGAATCAAGAACGTGTGCCAACCCCTATGCATAGGTTCATGGGTGGAACCCGTAAGTTGGTCACCAAAACATACATCAAGTGGCACGTGATATCCCATTGTCACCACAGATAAGCACGGCAAGACATACATCAAGTGTTCATAAAAGACTCAATCCGATAAGATAACTTCAAAAGGGGAAACTCAATTCATCACAAAGGAGTAGAGGGGGAGAAACATCATAAGATCCAACTACAATAGCAAAGCTCGGGATACATCAAGATCGTGCCATAGAGGGAACACGAGAGAGAACACGAGAGAGAGAGAGAGATATCAAACACATAGCTACTGGTACATACCCTCAGCCCCGAGGGTGAACTACTCCCTCCTCGTCATGGATAGCGCCGGGATGATGAAGATGGCCACCGGAGATGGATCCCCCCTCCGACAGGGTATCGGAAAGGGGTCCCGATTGGTTTTTGGTGGTTCTGGAGGCTTGCGGCGGCGGAACTCCCGATCTAATCTCTGTTCTGGAAGTTTTAGGGTACGACGGTATATATGGGTGAAAGGAGAACGTCGGTGGAGCTACGGGGGCCCCACGAGGCAGGGGGGCGCGCCCTGGGGGGGAGGGCGCGCCCTCCACCCTCGTGACCGCCTCGTGTCTCTTCTGACGTGGGGTCCAAGTCCATCAGGTGGGTTTCCTTCCAAAAATAACTTCTCCAGTTGATTTCGTTCCGTTTTGACTCCGTCTGATATTCCTTTTCCTCGAAATACTGAAACAGGCATAAAACAGCAAATCTGGGTTGGGCCTCCGGTTAATAGGTTAGTCCCAAAAATAATATAAAAGTGGATAATAAAGCCCAATATTGCCTAAAACAGTAGATAAAGTAGCATGGAGCAATCAAAAATTATAGATACGTTGGAGACGTATCAAGCATCCCCAAACTTAATTCCTACTCGTCCTCGAGTAGGTAAATGATAAAAAAGATAATTTTTGATGTGGAATGCTAGTTGGCATAATTTCATTGCAATTCTTCTTACTTGTGATATGAATATTCAGATCCGAAAGATTCAAGACAAAAGTTCATATTGACATAAAAATAATAATACTTCAAGCATACTAACAAAGCAATCATGTCTTCTCAAAATAACATGGCCAAAGAAAGTTATCCCTACAAAATCATATATTCTGGCTATGCTCCATCTTCCCCACATAAAATATTTAAATCATGCACAACCCCGATGACAAGCCAAGCAATTGTTTCATACTTTTGATGTTCTCAAACGTTTTCAATCTTCACGCAATACATGAGCGTGAGCCATGGATATAGCACTATAGGTGGAATAGAATGGTGGTTGTGGAGAAGACAAAAAGGGAGAAGATAGTCTCACATCGACTAGGCGTATCAACGGGCTATGGAGATGCCCATCAATAGATATCAATGTGAGTGAGTAGGGATTGCCATGCAACAGATGCACTAGAGCTATAAGTATATGAAAGCTCAACAAAATAAACTAGTGGGTGTGCATCCAACTCGCTTGCTCACGAAGACCTAGGGCATTTTGAGGAAGCCCATCATTGGAATATACAAGCCAAGTTCTATAATGAAAGATTCCCACTAGTATATGAAAGTGACAACATAGGAGACTCTCTATCATGAAGATCATGGTGCTACTTTGAAGCACAAGTGTGGTAAAAGGATAGTAGCATTGTCCCTTCTCTCTTTTTCTCTCATTTTTTTATTTTTTTTTATTTGGGCCTTATCTTTTTTTATGGCCTCTTTTTTTATATGGGCTTCTTTGGCCTCTTTTTTTTTTATTTTCGTCCGGAGTCTCATCCCGACTTATGGGGGAATCATAGTCTCCATCATCCTTTCCTCACTGGGACAATGCTCTAATAATGATGATCATCACACTTTTATTTACTTACAACTCGATACTTAGAACAAGATATGACTCTATATGAATGCCTCCGGCGGTGTACCAGGATGTGCAATGATGCATGAGTGACATGTATGAAAGAATTATGAACGGTGGCTTTGCCACAAATACAATGTCAACTACATGATCATGCTAAGCAATATGACAATGATGGAGCTTGTCATAATAAACGGAACAGTGGAAAGTTGCATGGCAATATATCTCGGAATGGCTATGGAAATGCCATGATAGGGAGGTATGGTGGCTGTTTTGAGGAAGGTATATGGTGGGTTTATGGTACCGGCGAAAGTTGCATGGTACTAGAGAGGCTAGCAAAGGTGGAAGGGTGAGAGTGCGTATAATCCATGGACTCAACATTAGTCATAAAGAACTCACATACTTATTGCAAAAATCTATTAGTTATCGAAACAAAGTACTACACGCATGCTCCTAGGGGGATAGATTGGTAGGAAAATACCATCGCTCGTCCCCGACCGCCACTCATAAGGAAGGCAATCAATAAATAAATCATGCTCCGACTTCATCACATAACGGTTCACCATACGTGCATGCTACGGGAATCACAAACTTCAACACAAGCATTTCTCAAATTCGCAACTACTCAACTAGCATGACTCTAATATTACCATCCTCATATCTCAAAACAATCATCAAGTATCAAACTTCTCTTAGTATTCAACACACTCATAAGAGAATTTTATTATTCTTGAATACCTAGCATATTAGGATTTTAAGCAAATTACCATGCTATTTAAGACTCTCAAAATAATCTAAGTGAATCATGAGAGTTCATCTATTTCTTCAAAATAAAACTACCACCATGCTCTGAAAGATATAAGTGAAGCACTAGAGCAAATGACAAACTACTCCAAAAGATATAAGTGAAGATCAATGAGTAGTCGAATAATTATGCAACTATGTGAAGACTCTCTAACATTTAATAATTTCAGATCTTGGTATTTTATTCAAAAAGCAAGCAAAGCAAAATAAAATGACATCTAAGAATAGAAAACATCATGTGAAGAAGCAAAAACTTAGGATCAACCGATACTAATTGATAGTTGTTGAAGAAGAAAGGTGGGATGCCAACCAGGGCATCCCCAAGCTTAGACGCTTGAGACTTCTTGAAATATTATCTTGGGGTGCCTTGGACATCCCCAAGCTTGATATTTTGTGTCTCCTTAATTACTCTCATATCACGGGCTCCCTAAATCTCAAAAGCTTCATCCACACAAAACTCAACAATGACTCGTGAGATAAGTTAGTATAAACCATTGCAAAAACCTTACCATACTCTACTGTAGCAAATTACTAAAATTATTATTCAACATTGCATACTAAATGCCTCTGCATATTTAATAGTCCTATCATCAAATAGAATCATTAAAGAAGCAAACATATGCAAACAATGCATACATAACAGCAATCTGCCTAAACAGGACAGTCTGTAAAGAATGCAGCAACATCCGTACTTCCCTAGCTCCAAAAATTATGAAATAAAATTCCCACTGTAGTAAATTTATCAGATCTTAATATGCAAAAGGTTTTAACATTTTATCACATTCTTACTTTTCTAGGGAATTATTGCAACAGCGGCAAACTTTCTGTTTTCAAACAGCAACATGTGGACTTTTAAAATAGGCATAGTAAAGGCTATCAATGCCACTTTTATTGAAGTAAAAGATGCAAAACATTGTTCTAAATAACAGCAAGCAAATCCTAACAAAATAAATTGACTCTCCAAGCAAAACACATATCATGTGGTAAATAAAAATATTGCTCCAAGTAAAGTTACCGATGAACGAGGACGAAAGAGGGGATGCCTTCCGGGGCATCCCCAAGCTTAGGCTCTTGGATATCCTTGAATATTACCTTGGGTTGCCTTGGGCATCCCCAAGATTATGCTCTTTCCACTCCTTATTCCATAGTCCATCGAATCCTTACCCAAAACTTGAAAACTTCACAACACAAAACTTAACAGAAAACTCGTAAGCTCCATTAGTATAAGAAAATAAATCACCACTTCAATGTACTGTAATGAACTCATTATTTATTTATATTTGTGTTATACCTACTGTATTCCAACTTCGCTATGGTTTATAAACTATTTTACTAGCCATAGATTCATCAAAATAAGCAAACAACACACGAAAAACAGAATCTGTCAAAAACAGAACAGTCTGTAGTAATCTGGATCAAACGTATACTTCTGGAACTCATAAAATTATCAAATAAATTGATGGACCTGAGTAATTTATCTATTAATCATCTGCAAAAATAATTAACTAAATAGCACTCTCCAAATAAAAATGGCAATAATTCTCGTGAGCGCTAAAGTTTCTGTTTTTGACAGCATGGTCAACAAGACTTCCCCCGAGTCTTCCCAAAGGTTCTACTTGGCACAAACACTAATTAAAACAATAAAACCACATCTAAAAATAGGCTAGATGAATTATTTATTACTAAACAGGAGCAAATAGTAAGGAATAAAAATAAAATTGGGTTGCCTCCCAACAAGTGCTATCGTTTAATGCCCCTAGCTAGGCATGATGATTTCAATGATGCTCACATGAAAGATTATAATTGAAACATAAAGAGAGCATCAGGAAGAATATGACTAGCACATTTAAGTCTAACCCACTTCCTATGCATAGGGATTTTGTGAGCAAACAACTTATGAGAACAATAATCAACTAGCATAGGAGGGTAACACAAGCATAGCTTCAAAAAATTAAGCACATAGAGAGAAAACTTGATATTATTGCAATTCCTACAAGCATATATTCCTCCCTCATAATAATTTTCAGTAGAATCAAGAATGAATTCAACAATATAACCAGCACCTAAAGCATTCTTTTCATGATCTACAAGCATAGAAAATTTACTACTCTCCACATAAGCAAAATTCTTCTCATGAATAATAGTGGGAGCAAACTCAACAAAATAGCTATCATGTGATTGAAAATTAAGATCAAGATGACAAGTTTCATGGTTATCATTATTCTTTATAGAATACGTGTCATCACAATAATCATCATAGATAGGACGCATTCTTTCATCATAGTAAATTTGCTCATCAAAGCTTGGGGGACAAAAAATATCATCTTCATCAAACATAGCTTCCCCAAGCTTGTGGCTTTGCATATCATTAGCATCATGGATATTCAAGGAATTCATACTAACAACATTGCAATCATGCTCATCATTCACATATTTAGTGCCAAACAATTTAGAGATTTCTTCTTCTAGCACTTCAGCACAATTATCCTTTCCATCATACTCACGAACGATATTAAAAAGGTGAAGCGTATGAGACAAACTCAATTCCATTTTTTGGTAGTTTTCTTTTATAAACTAGACTGGTGCTAAAACAAGAAATAAAAAGATTCGATTGCAAGATCTAAAGATATACCTTCACTTACCTAGCCTCCCCGGCAACGGCGCCAGAAAAGAGCTTGATGTCTACTACACAACCTTCTTCTTGTAGACGTTGTTGGGCCTGCAAGTGCATAGGTTTGTAGGACAGTAGCAAATTTCCCTCAAGTGGATGACCTAAGGTTTATCAATCCGCAAGAGCCGTAGGAGGAAGATGGTCTCTCTCAAACAACCCTGCAACCAAATAACTGAAGGAAATATGCCCTAGAGGCAATAATAAAGTTATTATTTTTTTTCCTTATATCATGATAAAAGTTTATTATTCATGCTAGAATTGTATTAACCGGAAACATAATACATGTGTGAATACATAGACAAATAGAGTGTCACTAGTATGCCTCTACTTGACTAGCTCGTTAATCAAAGATGGTTATGTTTCCTAACCATTGACAAAGAGTTGTCATTTGATTAACGGGATCATATCATTAGTTGAATGATCTGATTGACATGACCCATTCCATTAACTTAGCATCCGATCGTTTAGTATGTTGCTATTGCTTTCTTCATGAGTTATACATGTTCCTATGACTATGAGAGTATGTAACTCCCGTGTGCCAGAGGAACACTTTGTGTGCTACCAAACAACACAACGTAACTGGGTGATTATAAAGGTACTCTACAGGTGTCTCCAAAGGTACATGTTGGGTTGACGTATTTCGAGATTAGGATTTGTCACTCCGATCATCGGAGAGGTATCTCTGGGCCCTCTCGGTAATGCACATCACTTAAGCCTTGCAAGCAATGCAACTAATGAGTTAGTTGCGAGATGATGTATTACAGAACGAGTAAAGAGACTTGCCGGTAACGAGATTGAACTAGGTATTGGATACCGACGATCGAATCTCGGGCAAGTAACATACCGATGACAAAGGGAACAACGTATGTTGTTATGCGGTCTGACCGATGAAGATCTTCGTAGAATATGTAGGAGCCAATATGGGCATCCAGGTCCCGCTATTGGTTATTGACCGGAGACATGTCTCGGTCATGTCTACATTGTTCTTGAACCCGTAGGGTCCGCACGCTTAAGGTTTCGATGACAGTTATATTATGAGTTTATACGTTTGATGTACCGAAGGTTGTTCGGAGTCCCGAATGTGATCACGGACATGACGAGGAGTCTCGAAATGGTCGAGACATAAAGATTGATATATTGGATGGCTATATTCGGACACCGGAAGTGTTCCGGGTGATTTCGGAGAAAACCGGAAAGCCGGAGGGTTACCGGAACCCCCCCGGGAGAAGTAATGGGCCATACGGGCCTTAGTGGAGAGAGAGAGAGAGGGACAGCCAAAGGTGGGCCGCGCGCCTCCTCCCCTCTGGTCCAAATTGGACTAGGAGAGGGGGGGGGGGGCGGCGCCCCCCTTTCCTTCTCCCTCCCCACTTCTTTCCCCCTCCTAGTAGGAGTCCTACTCCTACTAGGAGGAGCACTCCTCCTTGGCGCGCCATAGGGGCCGGCCGGCCTCCTCCTCTCTTGAACCTTTATATACGGAGGCAGGGGCACCCCAGAAACACACAAGTTGATCCACGTGATCATATTCTTAGCCGTGTGCGGCACCCCCTGCCACCATAATCCTCGATAATATTGTAGCGGTGCTTAGGCGAAGCCCTGCGACAGTAGTACATCAAGATCGTCACCACGCCGTCGTGCTGATGGAACTCTTCCCCGACACTTTGCAGGATCGGAGTCCAGGGATCGTCATCGAGCTGAACGTGTGCTAAAACTCGGAGGTGCCGTAGTTTCGGTGCTTCATTGGTCGGGCCATGGAGACGTACGACTACATCAACCAAACGCTTCCGTTGTCGATCTACAAGGGTACGCAGATCACACTCTCCCCTCTCGCTGCTATGCATCACCATGATCTTGCATGTGCGTAGGAATTTTTTTGAAATTACTACGTTCCCCAACAGTGGTATCAGAGCCTAGGTTTTATGTGTTGATGTTGTATGCATGAGTAGAACACAAGTGAGTTGTGGGCGATATAAGTCATACTGCTTACCAGCATGTCATACTTTGGTTCGGCGATATTGTTGGACGAAGCGGCCCGGATCGACATTATGCGTACGCTTACGCGAGACCGGTTCTCCCGACGTGCTTTGCACATAGGTGGCTTGCGGGTGACAGTTTCTCCAACTTTAGTTGAACCGAGTGTGGCTACGCCCGGTCCTTGCGAAGGTTAAAACAGCACCAACTTGACAAACTATCGTTGTGGTTTTGATGCGTAGGTAAGATTGGTTCTTGCTTAAGCCCGTAGCAGCCACGTAAAACTTGCAACAACAAAGTAGAGGACGTCTAAATTGTTTTTGCAGGGCATGTTGTGATGTGATATGGTCAAGACATGATGCTGATTTTATTGTATGAGATGATCATGTTTTGTAACCGAGTTATCGGCAACTGGCAGGAGCCATATGGCTGTCGCTTTATTGTATGCAATGCAATCGCACGGTAATGCTTTACTTTATCACTAACGGTAGCGATAGTCGTGGAAGCATAAGATTGGCGAGACGACAACGATGCTACGATGGAGATAAAGGTGTCGCGCCGGTGACGATGGTGATCATGATGGTGCTTCGGAGATGGAGATCACAGGCACAAGATGATGATGGCCATATAATATCACTTATATTGATTGCATGTGATGTTTATCTTTTATGCATCTTATCTTGCTTTGATTGACGGTAGCATTATAATATGATCTCTCACTAAAATTATCAAGAAGTGTTCTCCCTGAGTATGCACCGTTGCGAAAGTTCTTCGTGCTGAGACACCACGTGATGATCGGGTGTGATAGGCTCTACGTTCAAATACAACGGGTGCAAAACAGTTGCACACGCGGAATACTCAGGTTATACTTGACGAGCCAATCATATACAAATATGGCCTCGGAACACGGAGACCGAAAGGTCGAGCGTGAATCATATAGTAGATATGATCAACATAGTGATGTTCACCAATGAAACTGCTCCATCTCACGTGATGATCGGACATGGTTTAGTTGATTTGGATCACGTGATCACTTAGAGGATTAGAGGGATGTCTGTCTAAGTGGGAGTTCTTAAGTAATTTGATTAATTGAACTTAAATTTATCATGAACTTAGTACCTGATAGTATCTTGCTTATGTATGTTTGATTGTAGATAGATGGCCCGTGCTGTTGTTCCGTTGAATTTTAATGCGTTCCTTGAGAAAGCAAAGTTGAAAGATGATGGTAGCAATTACACGGACTGGGTCCGTAACTTGAGGATTATCCTCATTGCTACACAGAAGAATTACGTCCTGGAAGCATCGCTGGGTGCCAGGCCTGCTGCTGGAGCAACACCAGATGTTATGAACGTCTGGCAGAGCAAAGCTGATGACTACTCGATAGTTCAGTGTGCCATGCTTTACGGCTTAGAATCGGGACTTCAATGACGTTTTGAACGTCATGGAGCATATGAGATGTTCCAGGAGTTGAAGTTAATATTTCAAGCAAATGCCCGAATTGAGAGATATGAAGTCTCCAATAAGTTCTATAGCTGCAAGATGGAGGAGAACTGTTGTGTCAGTGAGCATATACTCAAAATGTCTGGGTATAATAATCACTTGATTCAGATGGGAGTTAATCTTCCAGATGATTGCGTCATTGACAGATTCTCCAATCACTGCCACCAAGCTACAAGAACTTCGTGATGAACTATAATATGCAAGGGATGAACAAGACTATTCCCGAGCTCTTCGCAATGCTGAAAGCTGCGGAGGTAGAAATCAAAAAGGAGCATCAAGTGTTGATGGTCAACAAGACCACTAGTTTCAAGAAAAAGGGCAAAGGGAAGAAGAAGGGGAACTTCAAGAAAAACGGCAAGCAAGTTGCTGCTCAAGAGAAGAAACCCAAGTCTGGACCTAAGCCAGAAACTGAGTGCTTCTACTGCAAGCAGACTGGTCACTGGAAGCGGAACTGCCCCAAGTATTTGGCGGATAAGAATGATGGCAAGGTGAACAAAGGTATATGTGATACACATGTTATTGATGTGTACCTTATAATGCTCGCAGTAGCACCTGGGTATTTGATACTGGTTCTGTTGCTAATATTTGCAACTCGAAACAGGGACTACGGATTAAGCGAAGATTGGCTAAGGACGAGGTGACGATGCGCGTGGGAAACGGTTCCAAAGTTGATGTGATCGCGGTCGGCATGCTACCTCTACATCTACCTTCGGGATTAGTATTAGACCTAAATATTTGTTATTTGGTGCCAGCGTTGAGCATGAACATTATATCTGGATCTTGTTTAATGCGAGACAGTTATTCATTTAAATCAGAGAATAATGGTTGTTCTATTTATATGAGTAATATCTTTTATGGTCATGCACCCTTGAAGAGTGGTCTATTATTATTGAATCTCGATAGTAGTAATATCTGGATAGTAGTGATACTGGGTTTTTTCACGACGTGGGCACATGTGCTATAGGAACGATGTTATTTTTTCAATAATTTTTGGGGATGGAGAAGTATCCAAAAAATTCCCTCTACGCGGATTGCCCTTCGCGCGTCTACGGCTCTGGCCGCCGGCCTACGGGGGCTAGTATGCCACCAAATCTTGCGTAGGCGGCCTCTCACAAGTCTGGAAGTGTTGTGGCGGTTGCAAACGCCCGGCACGCGTGTCCGGGGTGTGCCCCTCCTCATGGACGGCGCCGCCGCCGGCACCTGGAGGGGGGAAACGGACGCGTTGGTTCTACACAGAGGGGATCTTGCTGTGGGTCTGGCCCGGATGTTGCTCCAAAGTGTTCCTATGGGCGGACCTAACACAACCGGGTCGGGACGTCCACTGGTCAAATCCCGTCCGTGCAAAGTCAAAGGGCTAGATCCTATGGTCAAACGCTACAGGGTTAGGCGGGACGGGGGCACTGGGGAGGGGGGGGGGTAGCAATGCCACCGGAGCGTCGCACCGGGCCCTCATACATGCGGGGTGGTGTGGTGGCATGTCCAAAGAGGCGGGACGCATCTCCGGGGCGTGGCCCCCCCTCACGGACGGTGATGACACGGTAGTAGACGTTCTGTGGTAACGATGCGGCGTCAATATTACTAAATACTCGGAGCGCGATAAAATCATGAGTTTTTTGCACAACATGGGCACATGTGCTATAGGAACGATGGTATTTTTTTCAGAATGTTTGGTGATGGAGAAGTATCCAAAAAATTCCCTCTACGCGGATTGCCCTTCGCGCGTCTAGGGCTGTGGCCGGCGGCCTCCGGGGGCTAGCATGCCGCCAAATCTTGCATAGGCGGCCTCTCACAAGTCTGGAAGTGTTGTGGCGGTTGCAAACGCCTGACACGGATGTCTGTGGTGTGCCCCCCCTCACGGACGGCGCCGCCGCCGGCACCTGGAGGGGGGAAACGGACGCGTCGGGTCTACACGGAGGGGATCTTGCTATGGGTCTGGCCCGGATGTTGCTCCAAAGTGTTCCTATGGGCTGACCTAACACAACCGGGTGGGGAGGTCTACTGGTCAAAGCCTGTCCGTGCAAAGTCAAAGGGCTAGATCTCGTGGTCAAACGCTACAGGGTTAGGCGGGACGAAGGCACTGGGGTGGGGGGTAGCAATGCCACCGGAGCGTCGCACCGGGCCCTCATATATGCATGGTGGTGTGGTGGCATGTCCGAAGAGGCGGGACGCGTCTCCGGGGCATGGCCCCCCTCACGGACGGCGATGACATGGTAGTAGACATTCTGCGGTAATGATGCGGCGTCAATATTACTAAATACTCGGAGCGCGATAAAATCATGAGTTTTTTTCACGACGTGGGCACATGTGCTATAGGAACGATGGTATTTTTTCATAATTTTTGGTGATGGAGAAGTATCCGAAAAATTCCCTCTACGCGGATTGCCCTTCGCGCGTCTACGGCTGTGGCCGGCGGCCTCCGGGGCTAGCATGCCGCCAAATCTTGCATAGGCGGCCTCTCACAAGTCTGGAAGTGTTGCTGCGGTTGTAAACGCCCGGCACGCGTGTCCGAGGTGTGCCACCCCTCACGGACGGCGCCGCCGCCGGCACCTGGAGGGGGGAAACGGACGCGTCGGGTCTACACGAAGGGGATCTTGCTATGGGTCTGGCCCGGATGTTGCTCCAAAGTGTTCATATGGGCTGAACTAACACAACCGGGTGGGGACGTCCACTGGTCAAATCCCGTCCGTGCAAAGTCAAAGGGCTAGATCCTGTGGTCAAACGCTACAGGGTTAGGTGGGACGGGGGCATTGGGGGGGGGGTAGCAATGCCACCGGAGCATCGCACCGGGCCCTCATACATGCGGGGTGGTGTGGTGGCATGTCCGAAGAGGCGGGACGCGTCTCCGGGGTGTGGCCCCCCCTCACGGATGACGATGACACGGTAGTAGACATTCTGCGGTAATGATGCGGCGTCAATATTACTAAATACTCGGAGCGCGTTAAAATCATGAGTTTTTTTGCACGACGTGGGCACATGTGCTATAGGAACGATGGTGTTTTTTCATAATTTTTGGTGATGGAGAAGTATCCGAAAAATTCCCTCTACGCGGATTGCCCTTCGCGCGTCTACGGGTGTGGCCGGCGGCCTCCGGGGGCTAGCATGCCGCCAAATCTAGCATAGGCGGCCTCTCACAAGTCTGGAAGTCTTGTGGCGGTTGCAAACGCCCGGCACGTGTGTTCGGGGTGTGCCCCCCCACCCGGACGGCGCCGCCACTGGCACCTGGAGGGGGGAAACGGACGCGCCGAGTCTACACGGAGGGGATCTTGCTGTGGGTCTGGCCCGGATGTTGCTCCAAAGTGTTCCTATGGGCTGACCTAACACAACCAGGTGGGGAGGTCTGCTGGTCAAAGCCTGTCCGTGCAAAGTCAAAGGGCTAGATCCCGTGGTCAAACGCTACAGGGTTAGGCGGGACGGGGGCACTGGGGGGTAGCAATGCCTCCGGAGCGTCACATCGGGCCCTCATACATGCGGGGTGGTGTGGTGGCATGTCCGAAGAGGCGGGACGCGTCTCCGGGGCGTGGCCCCCCCTCACGGAAGGCGATGACACGGTAGTAGACGTTCTGCGGTAACGATGCGACGTCAATATTACTAAATACTCGGAGCACGATAAAATCATGAGTTTTTTTCACGAGGTGGGCACATGTGCTATAGGAACGATGGTATTTTTTCATAATTTTTGGTGATGGAGAAGTATCCGAAAAATTCCCTCTACGCGGATTTCCCTTCGCGCGTCTACGGCTGTGGTCGGCGGCCTCCGGGGGCTAGCATGCCGCCAAATCTTGTGTAGGGGGCCTCTCACAAGTCTGGAAGTATTGTGGCGGTTGCAAACGCCCGGCACACGTGTCCGGGGTGTGCCCCCCTCACGGACAGCGCCGCCGCCGGCACCTGGAGGGGGGAAACGGACGCGTCGGGTCTACACGGAGGGGATCTTTCTATGGGTCTGGCCCGGATGTTGCTCCAAAGTGTTCCTATGGGCTGAACTAACACAACCGGGTGGGGAGGTTCACTGGTCAAAGCCGGTCCATGCAAAGTCAAAGGGCTAGATCCCATGGTCAAACGCTACAGGGTTAGGCGAGACGGGGGCACTAGGGGGTAGCAATGCCATCGTAGCATCGCACCGGGCCCTCATACATGCGAGGTGGTGTGGTGGCATGTCCGAAGAGGCGGGACGCGTCTCCGGGGCGTGCCCCCCCCCCCTCAAGGACGGCGATGACACGGTAGTAGACGTTCTGCGGTAACGATGCGGTGTCAATATTACTAAATACTCGGAGCGTGATAAAATCATGAGTTTTTTTGCACGACGTGGGCACATGTGCTATAGGAACGATGGTATTTTTTCATAATTTTTGGTGATGGAGAAGTATCCGAAAAATGCCCTCTACGCGGATTGCCCTTCGCGCGTCTAC